>NC_081845.1:51257389-51367214 GCF_963259705.1 Myotis daubentonii | reverse complement strand
TGTGTGTGTGTGTGTGTGTGTGCAGGGTTGGTGGTGAAGGGGGAGTAGCAATTTCTTCCCAAAGCAGAAGAAAAGGAAGACAGGGGAAAATGATAGTTCAAAGAATAATGTGTTGCTTATTTCCTGTCATAGTTGCAAAAAATAATATCACCTAAAATACACAGCAAAAGTTTTGTGACCAAACAGCTATTCTAGAAAGAGTCTGGTAAATCATATTGTCTTGAATATGCCTCCTGATAGTCTTAAGAGCAGTTGTAGGTGGTTCACTGTTCCTCTCCTCTTCTTATGTCATTATGACCAGGTTTTCCTTCCAAGGGAACGTTGCCTTTGACCAGTGGTTCTCAACCTTGGCTGCACATTAGAATCACCTGGGAATCTTTTTAAAATCCTGATTTCTGGGCCTCATCCTCCGGAAATTCTGTTTCTTTGTTATGGGGTGAGGCCACAACATTAGTAACAAAGAAACAGAATTTCTGGAGGATGAGGCCCAGAAATCAGGATTTTAAAAAGATTCCCAGGTGATTCTAATGTGCAGCCAAAGGTTGAGAACCACTGCCTTAGACTTAGGTAAATTAGAATTAGACTAGCCTATATACATAATTGATTTCAGGGAGAAAGGGAGAGGGGGAGAGAGATAAAAACATCAATGATGAGAGAGAATCATGGATTGGCTGTCTCCTGCATGCCTCCTACTGGGGATCAAGCCCACAACCCAGGTGTATATCCTGACCAGGAATGGAACCATGACCTTCTGGTTCATAGGTCAACTCAACGATTGAGCTACCCTGGCCAGGCTACATCAAATTTTTATTTTTAGATGTTGGTTAGGGAGGGAATAAATACCTGGGACAAACCAAATATAATAAGTTATTGTGACATTTTGTTTGGAGCATCGAAGTCCCTTCTGGGTTGACTTCAGAAAAAATGAGATAGGTTGAGGGTACTATTCCTGGAGTGGTGTGTGTCTGAGCAGAAACCTCTTGCCAGTATTGGTCACTAGGAAGCTAGGTTCAATTATTTAATACAGTGTTTATAAAAATTCACTGAAGGGTTACTGAGTCACCTTCAGTAAATACCAGATGAACCAACAAACAGGTGCATATGATCATGCTGTGGAGAACCCAAACCCAAGAGTAAGACCACTGCCCATCAGCAGAGTGCAGAAACCCTGCCCTCTGAGAGACCAGGGCAGGGCAGGGCACGGATTCAAGTAGAGGAGTACTAACCCCTCTGGAAAACCTAGAACATGGTTCTCATGATGGGTGGTACTACCTCATTCCAAAGTATGTTTTGGAAGTTTATGAAGAAATGTTTGCTTGTCACAAGTTTGGAGGAAAGACAACCATTTAAGAAGAGTTACCTGGGTTGCTAGCTTCTTATCATTGTACAGGAAACATTTCACATAAAAAATTGTTTCGATTTTTGAAGGCTTTTGATATATCCCATCAGATAGTTTTGGGAGTCACAAACCCACTCAAATTTTCTGAGTTAAGAATGTAACTCTTTTATAAATATACACACAAAATGATTTTTCTTGCATAATCATAGTATATACTGAATTACCTTAAATGCAAATATTATTTAACTCTAGGGAAGATTGCACTTTATTTTGCTCAGAACTTTAAAATGATTGTTTAACATATAACAGAAAGTCACCTTATCAATACTTGTCATAGTGGAATTTGTGTAGCCAATAAAACACACCTAAATTGGTAAGCCTTTGTGGCACTTTAATTTAGGGTATTTCCAGTGGGTGTAAATATATAACCACTTCATTTTGCATCATTCTAGTGTAATTGTGCTCAAGTATTTATACCTAATCTTTACATCACTTTTTGAGAAATTACCTCCCACTTCTTTCTTTCTTTTCTTTTTTTTGGGGGGGGGCGTTAATCATCACCCAAATATATATATACACACACACATATATATTCCCTTTGATTTTCAGAGAGATGAAAAGGAGGGGGAGGGAAATAGAGAGAAAAACATCAACATGAGAGAGACACATCGACTGTTTGTCTCTCACACGTGCCCAACTGGGGCTAGGATTCAGCCTGCAACCCAAGTATGTGCCTTTGACTGGAATAGAACCTGTGACCCGTCAGTCTGAGCCTGGATGCTCTAGCCACTGAGCCAAACCAGCGAGGGCTCCACTTATTTCTCTTTTACTTGTCATAACATTATATTGATTCTTTGAAATTATATGCATTGGTAGATTATATTATCTGTGAATTTAATTTCAGGATAGTGAAGAGAATGTCAAATATTTGTAATTAAAGAATACGTAGGCCTGATGAGGTTGAGAAGTAGGCCTATGACAAGTGACCTCACAATGTTTTCCTTTACATTTCACTGAGAGTTTTATTTTGTGGAATTTCTGGTAGTTTTGTTTCTTCTATCAGTGAAGATTTTTGGAATTCATTCTTATGCCTTTCAGTTACACAAAAAAGGCCAGTAAAATACAGTTGTTCTGAAAGGAAAATGCTCTGTTACCTTATTTGTGAATGCAGAATATACAGGTTGAGAGGCTATATAGCAGGGGTCCTCAAACTACGGCCCGCGGGTCACATGCAAATACAAATATTGTATTTGTTCCCGTTTTGTATTTTTACTTCAAAATAAGATATGTGCAGTGTGCATAGGAATTTGTTCATAGTTTTTTTTTAAAAACTATAGTCCAGCCCTCCAACGGTCTGAGAGACAGTGAACTGGCCCCCTGTTTAAAAAGTTTGAGGACCCCTGTTATATAGTAACTATACTATTGAAAATTAGTGGTATCATTATCACCTGTATGAATCTATTTGAAGGTATAATTATTGACTGCGACTTTGATAAGAAAAAAAATGATTTTCCCAAACCTGATATTTATCTCAGATCTGAGGTTCCCTGACATCGGGTTATTAGTGATGACATCACTGAGACTTTGAGAAAGTCTGCCTGCTTTTTCAGAGCCCCCACTTAACTATTAGGGTAAACTAAACATGTCCACAAAAATTCATATGTTGAAACCTAATCCCCAATGTGATGGTATTCTGAGGGCAGACCTTTGGGATGTGATTAGGTTAAGAGTGGAGTCCTCATGAGTGGGCTTGGTGTCCTTAGAGAAATGGCCACAGAGAGCTCCCTTTCCTTCTCCATGACTTTAAAAAAGGATAGACTCTGTGAACCAGGAAGCAGGTCCTAAGCAGACACTGAATCTGCTGGCACTTTGACTTTGGACTGGTGCCGGCACACTGTGAGAAAGACATTTCCGTTACCTGTAAGACACTCAGTCTATGGTATGCTGTGGTTCAGTTGTTTACTTTCTTGAGACCCAAATTAGGGCTGTATGTTATTCATAATAGTGCAATTTAGATTCTGAAACTTGGGTCTCTGACACATTGTGGCCATAACAGACATGCATAGGAGCAGAAGAGGCCTGTTTAGATTAGTCAAACCAGTTACATTTCCCCTAACCACTGACAGGCAGAGTTCTAGCTGAAGGAAAGACTAAGGACAGATGACCCTGATGGGAGGGGATGGGATGGGCTGGGATGGACTAGAGTAGGATCGGAACAGGATACTATGAAATGTGATTGTGTGATCTATAGGCAGAGCTCATTCGGAATGAGTCTTGCTGAAGGTAGGGGGGTGGATAGAACAATTTTTTGTTTTTATTCTTTGGCCCAGCCTGAAATGAAAACAAAAGATAACACCAAATTCCACACCCAGATGTTTTTATATTTTTTCTTTTGGTTCCACATATATTTCTCCATATGCTGATTCCACTCCCACATTTTCACTCATGAGCCAAGAATTTTAATGATGGGAGTCATTATAAATAAAACAGAGGGAAGGGTTATATATAAAATTGAAAAGAATTTCTGTATAAGGTCATCTATAATTAGTCACTGCCTGAATTAGGTTTCTTGTCAGTTTAGGGATGGTCCTATATGTGTATATATCATGCTCACTTAGTGTGAGCATACATACAATGCCACTAAGTTTTAAGCATGAAGATCCTCTAATAATTGTCCACAAGACAAACAAAAACACAAGAAAACTGGAAAAATGTCCAGAGACTAAAAGTTGGCATGAACCTTGAAGTTACAAGCTGATAAAGTACACATTATATAACCGGTAGGCCTCATATCACTGTTTAGAGATCTATTGGTTGCACAATATATAATCCTGTGTTCTTTTGGTGTTTTTTTATGTTAAATTTACTATGACTCTAAACACCTTACTCTAGGATTGTGGGAAGAAAAGGGAAGTATTCCTGTCTGTCTCTTGAACATCTTTAATGGCTTTGTGGAGATATAATTCACATACCATGAAATTCACCCATTTGAACTGTATAATTTAATGGTTTTGGTATATAATATTACTAATTTTTAAAATTATTGTTTCTCTTTCTCTGTGTGTCTTTCTGCCTCCCCTCTCTCTTTTAAATTTGCTATTTAAAACAATTTTAAGTGTAGAGTTCAGTGGCATCAATTGCATTGGCAATGTTGTGCAACCATCACCACTATCTACTTTCAAAACTCTTTTAATCACCCCAAACAGAATATTTTAAAAGAGAATCTACTACTTTTGACTCAGAAAAAGTAAGCCGCATCTATGAAAATGTTTTCATTAGAAAGAAACATTTTAAAACTTTTCTATGCACAGCAGTAGCTTTAATAGGGAAAAGAAAAGGGAAGTTTGTGTTGACAATTAAGAGTTCCTAATGGGATATCTGCATGTTTTCATACCTGTGACTACACAGGTGCCATACTCTCAGATACAGCACAAGCATACTCATCTCCACATGGACATATGATTGTAAATGCTCGTGTACACACTCTTCAACAGACTGAGTTAATCTCATACCCATAAAGCAAAACACAGAGGCATACTGAAAATAGAGGAAGCCGAATTGCCGTGGGATGGACAAATGAAGAAGGAGTATGCCATTTAGGAGAATGTTTGGAAATAAGTGGTTAGATGAATTTGTTGGAGTTAAAACACGCCCACAAGTTTTTGGACATTCCTCCCATCAAGAGGTAGAATCCATTTCTCTTCCCTTTAAAACATGTATGGCTTTGTAAATGTCCAAATATAAAATGTAGGGGAAATGAAATAGCATGACTTGTGAGACTAGGTTAGAAAAGACGTGCAGCTTCTGCTGGGCTCCTGACTGCGTGGGAACCGAGCCGCCATGCTGTGAGGAAGCCCAGTCCATGTGGAGCGGCCACGTGCAGGTATTTGACTGTTCCCACTGAAGTCCCAGGTGATGGCCAGCATCCATCACCAGACACTGAAATGAGAAAGCCATTAAAATAACTTGTCTCACCATCTGACTAAAGCCACAGGACAGATGGTAAGCAACAACCAACTAGCTGAGCTGTGTCAATGTCCAGAACCATGAGGATGATCATAATGATTATCATTCCCCTTGAATTGGGGTAATTTATGGTGCAGCAGTAGGTAACCATAACGGTAAGTAAAGTGATTTATATAGGGTAGTCAAACGAGTTATATAGGGAGTGATCAACAAAGGCTAAGAATAAGGCTAATTTTTCCATACTTGCTTTCCATACATAGAGAGAAGAAAAGAATATTTTCCTGTTGGTAAAATTGAGTAACAGGATTTGAAATTAAAATAAATTAAAAATATTCATAAAGAGGATAAAAATTTATATATTTCAACATAGAGTGATTTAAATTTTTATATTACTCATTTATTGAGTAGAGCATATTTCCAGCTTTTGAATTACATTCTTGTTTGAATTTTTTTTATTAAATCTTTATTGTTCAGATTATTACATTTGTTCCTCTTTTTTCCCCCCATAACTCCCCTCCTTCCAGTTCCTACCCCACCCTCCGCCCTCACTCCCCACCCGCTGTCCTCATCCATATGTGCACGATTTTTGTCCAGTCTCTTCCCTCATCTCCCACACCCTTTTCCCCCGCAAGAATAGTCAGTCCATTCCCTTTCTATGTCCCTGACTCTATTATAATCAACAGTTCATTCTGTTCATCAGATTATTTATTCACTTGATTTTTAGATTCACTTGTTGATAGATGCATATTTGTTGTTCATAATTTGTATCTTTACCTTTTCTTCTTCTTCCTCTTCTTAAAGGATACCTTTCAGCATTTCATATAATACTGGTTTGGTGGTGATGAACTCCTTTAGCTTTTCCTTATCTGTGAAGCTCTTTATCTGACCTTCAATTCTGAATGATAGCTTTGCTGGATAAAGTAATCTTGGTTGTAGGTTCTTGGGATTCTCACTTTGAATATTTCTTGCCACTCCCTTCTGGCCTGCAAAGTTTCTGTTGAGAAATCAGCTGACAGTCCTATGGGTATTCCCTTGTAGGTAACTGAGTTTCTTTCTCTTGCTGCTTTTAAGATTCTCTCTTTGTCTTTACATTCTTATTTGAAATTAAATGAATAAATACATCTCATAAGCACATGACTTGTGGCACAACTAACCCTAATTTATTGTATTTATTCATTATCAATATTTATTAACATCTATTAAGTGCCAGGTATTCTGCTAGAGATAAACAGCTGATTATGTGTAATCCTCACACTCAAAGAGTTTCTAAGGAAATCTATGGGTGAGACAAAGAAATAAGCCAGCAATTATGATGCAGTATGGCAAATCTCACATCTGAGTAGCTGATCTATGGCCTCACATAGGGACAAATCATGAGCTCTGGAGAAAAGTTGCCTAAGGGGAGGTTGAGAGAGGAGAGCTAACAGTTTGAGTAGAAGGCATAGAATATCCATAGAGCTGGAGGCAAGAATACACAGACCACATTCTGGCACTGAGAGAGGCAAGAATACACAGACAACATTCTGGCACTGAGAGCGTCTTGATGTAGCTGGAGCAGAGATCACAAGGCAGAGAAGCAACAGGGCAGAGCACCAGGGACTCCTCAGTCATGTTAATAATTTTGAACTTTATCCTGAGGGCTTTAAATAGTTTGAGGCAAGAGACGGACATGGTCAGCTTTGACTGAATGTGGAAAACATATTTGAAAGAGGCAAGGCTAGCATCGGACAGACCCATCAGCACTCTTGCAGCAATTCAGGCCACAGAAGACAGAGGCTGGAACCAGGTAGCAGCGAGGCAGGAACAAGAGTTAGTGCTCATTCCCTGCCCATGAGTCCTCAACTCTTCAGGAAGGCCTTTTGGACATGAATAACAAGTTAGAAACCTAATTTCAAGAGGGACAGACCCTGGGTATGTATTTCAAAGTGTCAAAGCCTATAGAGAAAGCAGATACCCAGGTGGCATTCTGGATCGAATGCCATATGTATTGCAAATGCTGACAGGTGCTTTGATAAACTAGTAACAGATTTCAAACACAAAAATTCTATTTAATGAGGCATCTCTGCCATACCAGTAACTTATATGAAAACAAAGATTGATGTGTGTATATCTATGTGTCAAGTGAATATTCATGCCTCATGAGTCACTTTAATATTTACATAGTCTGACCTTGAATGAAGGGTCAGCTGCACCACTCATTAAAAAAAAATGATAACCTTCTTTTCTTTTGAACCTATTTGGTATTGCAAATTGGAATATTTTCAGCCCTTTTTGAGAATAATTCTTCAAATTAGGACAGTATACTAAGTGTTAACAATGCCAACGTGCTTTGAATGAAATCAACACCTATAAACATAGTAACTGATTTTTTAAACATTACTTTGTCAGTTATATGCATGTGTATGTGATGCATATGCCTTGTATAATTATATTGAAGATACATATGCATATTAATTGATGCATAAATATAGAGAATGAGTAAACTGAGCCACTGAAGAACAGAATCTTCTAATGTATTCCATATACCTGGTAAATTCAACAAGGACTTAAAGTGATTCTTTGCCAACAGAGTGGCTGATATGATAGCTCAACTGCTTTCTTTTGCTGCTTCCAGAACAAATTAACATTACTTTGGGGAGAAAAAAAGAAGTGCTTTGCAGCAATTCATACAATAAATAACCATAGTAGCTGTAGCTATTGTCATTGATCCAAAAATGCTTAATTTAAATCATTTATACTAGTTACTGAAATTGCAAGGGAATCATTAGGAATAAGTATTCATAGAAATTCAAAAGGTAAATTTAGTGGTGCTATAGTTTCCATATTTGTATTCTTTATTTCAATTTGTTTTTAAATGTAATTATAAAGAGATTAGTCTTGGGGTTAGAAAGACAGGTCAGGATGATTACAAACAGGTGGCCTCTGTGTTGGGGTTGGGGTTAAATATTCATTATGATTAGAGAACAGAAATTTACTATTTTGTAAGTTATTCTATTTTAATCTTTTAGCTATAAACTACTTATTATGTCAAAAAGAAAGCATGCAAGAAAAAAAATTATGGACTGCTTACCATGTGCCTGACATTGCCACACTGTCTCATTCAATCATCAAAATTAGACATCATCTCAAATGAGAAATCTTAGACTTTAAAAGCTTACACCACCCAAGATTCTCTGGCCAGTAAGTCCTGGAATTGAAAACAATATCTACGCAGTTAGATTTCACATTCTCTGAAGAAAATCAGCTACTCTTGTCACTGACCTCACCAATCTCACTTGATGTCTGAGGATGGCATCTCTCTAGTGTGGGATGCAAATGTAAATAAGAGCCACGTACCCAGATCTGTACCTTGCAATGCCCAAACCGTAAGAGTTTCTGAACTGAAATGGAGTTTGGAGAGCTTTCAGTCCATGGATCGCATTATAGAGGAAGCAAATAAAACTCACAAAAAATTTGATTGACTTAATGTCATTCTCCGTGTTAGTAGTGGATTTGGGACTAGAATTCACACCTCTTGAGCCATGCTGGAAATTCATTTACTCTGATATAAATTGTAATAAAAGAAAACCTCATGGTCACGAGATTAAATGCATATTCAAACCAACATGCCCTGTTTTGCCATGCTTGAATTTTTAGTTTTATGTCTCAGAGAAGTATGGTCTTTCAATATTTGAATATTTCACCTTTGAGTTTCTTTTTCTGTATATTCTCTTTATTATTTTCACTGTAGCAGTACTATGTCCAGAAAAACTCCTCTGTCTCAGGCAAAATGGGATCAGAACCAGTTTCTCAATGATATTTTCTATATAATTACATTATTTGTTTATTCAAACAACTTTAAGGCTTAGACAAAGTAGAAATTACCATCATAATTTTGCAAAATTACTTACATCTCAGTTCCCCAATTAACTCTGTAATCTTAGGGACCACCCAGACTCTTCAGGTTTAAGTTTATCTGTTAAATAAAAAAGCCATTTGACAAAATAAGTGACCCGCATATGTTATCTGTTTCCAGCTTATTCAATTTTTTTTCTTTTATTGTCTAAAGTTTTACATATGTCTCCTTTTTCCCACCTGACCCTCCCCCCAGCCATTCCCACCCCGGGCAAGCCCCCACCGCCCCAGTGTCTGTGTCCATTGGTTATGCTAATATGCATGCATACAAGTCCTTTGGTTGCTCTCTATCCCCCCCCCATCTCCCCTGCCATTTGTCTCTAGATCGATCTATTCTTATTCATCAAAATATGTTGATCATTATATCCCACATATGAGTGAGATCTTGATATTTGTCTTTCTCCAACCAGCTTATTTTGCTTAGCATAGTGTTCTCCAGTTCCATCCATGCTGTTGCAAATGTTAAAAGTTCCTTCTTTTTTATAACAGCATAGTATTCCATTGTGTAGATGTACTAAAGTTTTTTAATCCACTCATATGCTGATGGGCACTTAGGCTGCTTCCAAATCTTAGCTATGGTAAATTGTGCTGCTATGAACATAGGGGTGCATATATCCTTTCTGATTGGTGTTTCTGGTTTCTTGGGATATGGTCCTAGGAGTGGGATTACTGGTTCAAATGGGAGTTCCATTTTTAACTTTTTGAAGAAACTCCATACTGTCCTCCACAGTGGCTGCACCAGTCTGCATTCCCACCAGCAGTGCACAAGGGTTCCTTCTTCTCCACATCCTCGCCAGCACTTGTTGTTTGTTGATGATAGCCATTCTGACAGGTGTGAGATGGTATCTTATTGTTGCTTTGATTTGCATCTCACAGATGACTAGTGACTTTGAGCATGTTTTCATATGTCTCTTGGCCTTCTGTATGTCCTCTTTGGAAAAGTGTCTATTTACATCCTTTGACCATTTTTTGATTGGATCATTTATCTTCCTTTTGTTAAATTGTATGAGTTCCCTATAAATTTTGGAAGTTAAGCCTTTATCAGAAATAGCATTGGCAAATATGTTCTCCCATGCAGTGGGCTTTCTTGTTGTTTTGTTGATGGTTTCTTTTGCTGTGCAGAAGCTTTTTATTTTGATGTAGTCCAATTTGTTTATTTTCTCCTTAGTCTCCATTGCTCTAGGAGCTGTGTCTGTAAAGATATTGCTGCAACATATGTCTGCTATTTTGCTGCCTATGGAGTCTTGTAGGATTTTTTATGGTTTCCCATCTTACATTCAAGTCCTTTAGACATTTTTGTTTTTGTTTTTGTGTATGGTGTAAGTTGGTGATCTAGTTTCATTTTTTTTGCAGGTATCTGTCCAAATTTCCCAGCACCATTTATTAAAGAGACTGTTTTGACTCCATTGTATGCTCTTGCCTCCTTTGTCAAATATTAATTGAGCTTAGTACTCCAAGATATGAAGTGATTTGCTCAAGATAATCATTTCAATGACTGTTGCGTTTAGTATTATACCCAGCTGCTTCTGGTCTAGCTTCCAGTGTTCTTTCAGGTTCCCCATCTTATACTTTCTTCTCAAACTCTTTCCTGCCAGTCCCCTAAGCATCAGCACTCATAACCTCCACAGAAGACTTCCTCTCCAAGCAGCAGGTGACCTATCTTGGCAGGCAAGAAGTTGGGATACTTGAGTCAGCTGACTCTGCCCCTTGCATATTGTACAGACTACAACAATCAGGTTTTTTTTTCCTAGGGTCTCTAATCTCCTCAGTTGTTATAGGGTTGATGAGATCAGATAATGGGAGTCCTGAAAATTCTAACCTTGTGAATGTCTATTATGATTTAGTCTGTTATGTGTATGGTCTGCTGCGAAATGAATTCCGCTATTCCATGAATTAGGTTTGATTGGAGAGGTTATGATTCTCATTATTTTAATTTATTTTTTTTTGCTTTGTATGTATTTCCAGTAATTGTCTGAGCCAAGGTCACTGAGAGCTGAGTTAGGGGTAAAGTATGAATATTAGTTAAGCAGGTTAATTAATAGCTGTAGAAATAGATGCAACGGATTGTAAAATAATAAACAGAGTAGAAATTCATGAGTTATTTTTTGGGATGCTACTGAGATAGAATGTTGTTTTGTGGGGTACATATGGTAAGTTACTTTAAAATGTTCATATGAGAGTAAGATAAAATGCATAAATGTAATAACACATAAAAAGAATTAGCTAACTTTTGGATCCAATATTAATGGTACTTTTCTTATTGATTCCAAAATATGGAATTAATTGATGAGTTCAGAGGGTGAATAGGTATACATAGCAGGTTCTAAGAGCAAATAATTCAAACTAAATTTTGTTCTGAAGAAAGAGCTGACATCCTCTGTGTAATGAGAGTTCTGTTCCACAGTAAACTCCCTCCATCTCCCCACACCTCACCAAAGTTTGTTGTGTTTTTTTTTTAAATCTGTATTTCAGCCAAAAGGATTTATATTCAAATATAAGCCATCAAGTTGTAGGGAGATGAAGAATAAAGGTCACAAACTTTCTATGTTATCTTTCTATCACTTCCAGCCTAAAACTGGCTCCAGGGGTAATGCCTATTTCTGCAAGAAATTCTTTCCACTGATCTCTTCTTTGTGGTCATTATAATAGGCTGCACTCAAGAGCATGTAAGCATGTCATGTGCATGAACTGAAACTTCTTTAAGGGACAAGAACCTGACTCCTGAGACCTGTGGCTTTCCACTTGACACCAGGAATTCTAAAGTACCTTCACTCCAAAGAAACCGTTCTCTTCCCCGATGTCCTGATTATAACAGGCAAGTAACAACTTATTTTAAGAGGCTGCAGACTAGATGCTGGTCCAAATTTCCCTCTTCACTTTACAGGCAGTTTATAGAGCATAACTTCGCCACATTTCATACTGTTAAGTAAACTATTAAGTAAATGCAGTCTGACACTGACAGTACATTAAACACTCTTCTTTCTTTACTCTGTACATATGTGTATGTACATATGCAATGGGAGCTTTAAAATACAAATAGAATTCCCTGACAAGCCTACTTACTAAAAAGTAAGATATATATGTTTTAGGGAGCCTCACTTTGTTTTTCTTTCTTTCTTTTCCCCTCCTCCCTCCCTCCTTTCCCCCCTGCCTTCCTCCCTCTGTTCTTCTCTTTCTTCATTCTTTTTATTCCTTTTTTTAAAAAAATATTTCTGTATAGCTCAGTCATGTCACTGCTCATTAAAAACTCTGCCAATGAATATAAACTCTTTAAGATCTAGTATACTCATGTTTAAAAATTCCTCCATGCAAATTCTTCTCTTTCTTGAATATCATATTACAATCATGCACATGTAAATGGCAGCGATTGCACAGGTGTGCCACTTGATAGATGAACTATTTGTTAGCTTGCCTTTCATAATCACATTTTTACCTCATTCTCTCTTCTGCCAACTCTCTTTGAACTTTTGATTTTGCTATTGAATTGTAGAAAATCTTCTGTGATTTAAAACTATTTCATGTGATGTCGAAGGAATTTTTCAACCCCTCTCAGGTGTGGCTTTGTGAGCAACTCAAATGCTTGCTCTTTGTTCTGTAACTCCATCCTTTGAAATTCTTGTAATGGATTTTGCACCATAATAAATCACGAAATTAACATGTCTGATGAATTTAAAATGAAATAATTTAATGAGGCAGAAATTGCTTAATCAGGCTTATCACATTTAACAATCAAATATATATTATATGCGTTTAGATAATCTGTAAATGAAATCTTATGAATATAAACAGTCAGATGTATAGGCAATAACTTGTCAAATATTTTTAATGGAACATGACCATCACTTTATTTCACATAACTCATTTGATTTTTTATGACTTTTTAAATGGGAAAGACTGGTATTTTTACCTTTGTTTTGCCTGCAGGGACTCTGAGTCACAGAGGTTATGTCATTTGCCTGAGAATTCTGTAGCTAGAAAGTAGAACAATCCAGAAAAGAAAAAATCCAATAACAATTGAGTATCCACTTTTACAAAAACCAATAACAAACCTCTGTTTTGAACAGAATATGTGTTTAGGTTTTTCATACCCATTTGATTTAAACTTTCGTCATCGAGAGCCCCCTCTCTCTTTTTGCACTATTTCATAGATGCATGTGTGGAAATGTTAATTTACAAAGAAAATTAGGTTGGAATGTTTTAATTATATCTCCCTGGAGAGAGGTTTTTATCATGGTTTGTATTTTCTTCTCTGTCTTACTTTTCCTCCATCTCCCTCCCTTATTTATTCATTATTAAAAAATCATATTAGGAACACAGTTTATTTGAAGTATGGACCTAGGAACAAAGAGACCAATTTGAATGAATTTTTTTTTTTTACTCAAGAAACATGCATCCTAATTGGAAAAGGCAAATAAACTATTACCATAGAGACTGTGCAAAGGAAACAAAAGACGAAGGGTTCGGTGGGTAGTGAAATTAAATGTGATGCACAGGGATGTTTTACATCTTATTTAATGTCTTACTTTGATAGATGCCCTTAAGGTGAATTACATCTATTGACTGCACATTAGCTCATTACACTTCATATATTTTAAACCATAATAATTGTAGATACCTAGATGGAGATAACGTTTAGATTTTTTTAAAGTAAAAAGTTCTCTATTCCAAGTTTTTTTTTTTTCCCATTTAAACTAGAAAAAAAGATTTTTTTTTCCTCTTTCTTGCCACAAGCATAACATCAGAGAGCTATTCTTATAGGAATTCCATTCATATTACCTTAAGATTTTTGAGTCCTTGAAGAATTAAAGACTATGTTTTTTACTGGGAAACACTCCATATCAATTTTCATCTTGTCTATAACGATGCTACTTATTGTGTCCAGAAAATGTGATATGTAACAATTCCAGCTAGTTATTTTTATGGGCTGCCTTTACACCATAATTCTGAGGAAAAGCTTTAAAGTAGTACACAATAAGAGCAAGCATGAATTGCAGATATACCTTCAATTAAAAAAAAAGAATTGCTGTATATTGTGGCCATTCTTTCTTTTGATGTATTTGCCTGTTGTAATGTGTACCACATACTCTGGTTGCAAAGGAATGTATGTGAGCTCATAATGGACCACACATTATATGTCCACTATCTAAATTGGTGTCTTTCAGGCTATTAATAGAATTTTTATTTTATCACTTCAAATATATATTTTTTGAAAATACAAAATCACCATTAACTTCATAGAGGTCTTTAGAAATGTAACAAGACCATGGATATTGAAGGCAATACAGATATGCTTGATGGTTTTATGTTCTTAAGGACTATTTCCAGCAAAGTAAATAATTAAAAGTGCTTATTTTCTCCTGTTTATAGTTGAGAGAATAATAGTATCTTACAATATATTTATTTCTTGTTTGTTCATTTGTTTATTGTTATACCAAATAAAAATTGACAGACAGCATGTAGCCAAGTTAATATACAGTGATATCCATAACTATAAATTTATTTGCTCAATTATTTAAAAATCTTTTAAAAGCTACATAAGAAAATGTAACTGGAATATATGCTAAATATTGATTTTTAAACATAATATCAGTACTAACATAATTCAGATATAGATTAGCAGGTGCTCTCCATGTGGTTTGATCTTCACATTTTTATAGGTGTGGGAAATTTTATTTAAGGAAACAAGGAGAACTTGAGGTATTTCAGCATTTTTCCCTTCCTCTAATCCCTAGAGATTAGAATGAATAATGCAAGTAAATTTAGCCACATCTCTATCAGATTTAATCTAGAGATAGAGGACTTGCCCCTGAATTTAATTTAAATGAATATTTGATTGAAAAGATCACCTTAAAAGGTGAGATTATACTCTTTAACATACTTTTATCAATTTTAAATATTTTTAATATATCTATGAGCAAGGAAACCAAGTTTGAGAGGTAATTGAAGCCCTAGTGGATAGCAGGGAAAATATTGAAATCACGTACCTAGTATTTCTAAGGAGAGTGACCATTCCAGTCTTCTATACTCCCTTTTACTTCTTGTCTTTCCATTACTGACCTAAGAAAATGCAATCTGTTGGTACCAATATACACATTCCACTTTGCCTTGCGCATGTAGAACAAATTATGCCATTGGCCACTTTGTACACTAATAAGGTCAGTGAAAACAGTGCCTTTTGAATATTGAACCAGTTCTATATTACATACCAATCTTATGGCAGGAATGAAGAAATTGTTTTTAAATATATTTTACATTCTTATTCAAAAGCGTTTTCAAATCAAACATCCTTCAGATGTCCTTTAACTATTTGGCTAGGGCTTAGGAAAAATGCAAAGCAATATACTTTCAGGTGTACACTGTACAGTATAATTTACATACAAATGTGTTTTTACTGCAAAAGATCAGGGCAGGATTTTAAATATGTTTCTACATTGAATTTTTAGGCATTGTGTAAAGTTAAATATAATATAAAATTTGGAATTCTCAATAGTCCTACATACTCTCTATGGAATAAATGTATGTGTTCTGTTAGCTAGGTGCTAATTTTACTAAAGCTGCTGAAGAAAGAGGCATACATATTCCTTAAACAATATTAATAATTTGAATCATTTAATATAGTTTCATGCTCATGCTTAATCAAAGATTTTCAAATTTGAATATTCATCTTTAATGGATACTTATAGTTGGGGATTTTGATGGAATATTAGAAGACATTTTTTTCTCAATGTCATTTAAGACATTAGTAATAAAACATAAGTCTTACAGAATTTTAGTATTTCAGTATAACTTACTGTATCAATGCAGTAAAAATGATGAGAAAGGTAAAAATTGAATATCATCTACGAACTAAGCAAGATTAAATGCACATGGAGCATTTTTTGAAATATTAGAGAAGACAGATAACTAAAATAATATATAACAGCTAAAAAAGACTTATTCAGTTAAAGTAATTTCAGGGTCAATAAAGCCTGTAAAGGAAATAACAATAATTGAAAAGGATTTCTATGAATTTACATTTTTTTTTAGACAATGATGGAACAAAAGTTATGTATGTCATTCCTTCAGATTAGTACCAAATAGGACAACAGTGGAATTGAAAAGGTGAAAATAAGCTAGATAAGTATTAGAAAGAAATGGAAGAAGTGGTATTTTGGGAAGACAGCTTGAAAATGCATTGTGTATTTATTAATATACTAGAGGCCTGATGCACAAAGATTCATGCAAGAATGGGCCTTTCTTACCCAGGCTGCTGGCACCACCTTCACTCCAGCCAGAGCCACCTTTGCACCTTACCATGCTGCCCAGAGGCTCAGAGCGCCTGGGGCAGTGAGGAACACCTGCGTCCTGCCCCGCCCCTAGCCGCTAGGCACTTGTATATGCAATTTAACCCACCATCTTTGTTGGGTTAATTTGCATACTCACTCCTGATTGGCTGGTGGGCATTGCAAAGGTATGGTCAATTTGCATCTTTCTTTTTTATTAGTGTAGCTATCACCCAAAATTCATTCATTCAGGAAAATTTTCTTGAGAATGTCTTATATGACAGGCACAGTTCTAGGTGCCAGAGATGCACTACTGAGCAAATATAGGACTGTCCTCAGAATGTTTATCATGACTGACCTCTTAGAACACTTACAGAATTGAGATAAATGATTGCATGGAATCTAGTTAGCTTTCTCTTTTCAATAGCTTCACTGAAATATAATTGGTACACAAAACTGCATTAATTTAATGTGTATATTTTAATAAATTTAGATATATACATATACCTGTGTAACCATCACCACAATCAAGGTAACAGACATATTCTGGAATTCCAAAGGCGTTTTTTTTTTTTTTGTTCCTGCATAAGTGTGTATGTTAATACCACTTAACATGAGGTCTACTCTCTTAACAAACTTTTAAGAGCACATTATAGTATTATTGACTATAAATGCTATGCAGTACAGCTGATCTGTTCAATTAACCCATCTTGTGTAGCTGAAACTGTATACCAATTGAAAAATTTCTTATTTCCCCTGTTACTCAGTCCCTGGTAACCACTGTTTCTAGGAGTTCTATTCTCTGTTTCTATCAGTTCGACTATTGTAGTTACTCATATTAAGTGGAATCATATAGTATTTGTCTTTCTGTGAATGGCTCATTTCACTTAACATTATATTCTCTAGATTGCTTCATATTATTGCAAATGGAATGATTGTTTTTAAGGATGAATAATATTCCTTTGCATGTAAATACCACATTTTTTTAATCCATCCATTCATCCATCAACAAATACTTACATTGTTTCTATACCTTATCTACTGTGAATAGTGTTGTAATGAACATTGGATTGAAGATAGATCTTACTTCAATTCTTTTAGGTATATACCCAGAAGTAGTATTTCTGGGTCATATGGTAGTTCTATTTTTTTTTAAAGAATTTTCATACTGTTTTTTATAGCAGCTGTGTATTTTATATTCCCATTAATAATGTATAAGGTTTCCAATTTCTATACATTTTCACAACACATCTTCCTTTTATTTCTTATGATAGCTAGCCCTCTTAACTGGTGTGAGATGATACCTTGTGGTTTTTATTTGTATTTTCCTAATGGCTAGTGATTTTTGGCATCTTTGCATATACATACTGACATCCTTTTATGTCTCCTTTGGAGAACCTTTGCCCATTTTTATCTATTATTTTTTTTGCTATTGGATTATAATAATTTCTTAAATATTTAGCAAATATATGATTTGCAAATATTTTATTCCATTTTGTAGGTTGACTTTTCATTCTGTTGTTTCCTTTTCTGTGCAGAAATTTTTAGTGTGATGTAGCCACACTTATACATTTTTGATTTGTTGCATGTAAATTTGGTATCATATTCAAGAAATCACCATCAAGACTAAAATCAAGAAGATTTTTTCCCCTTGTTTTATTCTAAGAGTTTTGTAGTTTCAGGTCTTACATTTAAGTTTTTAATCCATTTTGAGTTATTTTTTTGTGTATGATATAGTAGTTGAGTTTTATTTTATTTTTTTGCATGTGGATATCCAGTTTTCCTAACACCATTTGTTAAAGAGACTATCTTTTCCCCATTGTATATTCTTGGCACACTTGTTGAAGACCAGTGGACCATATATGTGTGGATTTAATCCTTACCTTCATTCTGTTCCATTGCTGAATTTAACAGCACATTAGTAGGATAGTACACCATGACCAAGTGAGAATCATCCTTCAGATGCAAGGATGGTTGGGCATACACAAATCAATTAATGTGACATATCACATTAACAGAATGAAGACTATAGCCACATACTAATCTCAATAGATGTAGAAAAATCATTGACAAAATCCAACACTCTTTCATGATAAAACAAACAAAAAAAGAGTTCTTAGCAAATGTATATAGGAAGAACTTTTCCCAACATAGTAAAGGCCCATAGCTAACATCATATTCAATGGTGAAGTATTAAGCTTTTCCTCTAAAATCAGAAATAAGACAAAGATGCCCACTTTTACCATTTCTATTAACATAGTACTGGAAGTCTTAGCCAAGGCAATTAGGTAAGTAAAATAAATAAAAGACATCCATATCTGACAGGAAAAAAGAAAATGATCTATTTGTAGATGACATAATCTTATATGTAGAAAATTACATAATTACCATACAGTTATTAAGACAGTATGGCATAAAGACAGACATTGAATTAGTTATTATGTAATAAATGTATGTGATTATTTAAGACTAAAATTTTATCTATAGAAGATTTAAAAATCTGGTATTTACTTGTGAGCTCATAAAATAGTTATTGTCTGATTTTTGCTTTCAAAGTACTATGTACTAAAATAATTATAACATCTTAAAATATCAGTTTAGAAAAAGCACTTAATTGAATTGATTAGAAAAATGAGTAATATTATTAGGGACCTGAAGTTACTAAAAAATCATGTGTGCTAATACACAAGCTCTGGGATCTGTGCATGCCAAGGCTTCTGCCTATGTCATATGGTCCACATCATTGCCTGTAAAGAGTTATGTGATCAAGGGACATAAGACAAAGCCTAGAGTTTGCACAAAGTTAGGAACTCTAAAAGGAGACACATTTAATGAAAGTAGGGTCTAGGGAAATAACCCTACCTTTTAGAAAGAATTCTTTAAAATATTAAAAATATCAATAATATATTTTTTAATAAAGATACTTGTCAATATTGCTCTGGACATTGATACTAGATGAAAGGAAAGAAGCCTTCCCTGAGAATTCATTTCCTAATCAGGCACTCATGTGGGTTTAAGGCCAATATTTACACTTTCTGTGTGGTTGGAATAAAGCCAAGTCGAATATTAAGCTGTCAAACATGTTGGATGAATGAGAAGATAGATCTAAAGATTGACGATTATTGTCATGGAGAAAAATATGAGATGCAAAACATTGAGGGGAGATTAAGAGTCAGAGCCATTGAAGTGGACAGCTCCAGCATTCATCTAATAAGACCTCCTGAAAAAGAGATTTAGAGGGGAGGGTTGTGGGAATGGAGTACTACTCACTACTTGAAAATGCAACAAATATAATTTCTCAGAATAGAATTCTATTATAAGGAAATCTATACTTACAAATATTGTAGTGAAACTTAAGAACATGTAAGAATAAACTATGTTAAAGTAGCAAAATGAAAAGACAATCCCTGACTAGGGAATGACAATTAGACTGAAAGTTAATTTCTTGAAAATGATAACGAATCAGAAAGGAATGGAATAATACTGTCAACCTCCTGAGAAAAAACACTTGAATCATATACCTGGCAAAAATGTCAAGCAAAAGGATGAAATAGAGATTTTAAAAAAATTCACAAAATTGAGAGAATTTGCAACCCCACATTTTTTGCTAAAGGACCTCCCAAGAATTTCAGGGAGAGAAAAACAGGAAGACAGTGTGAGATAAAAGAAGGAACATATAAATCTAAACAAATATTGACCTTATAAAACCATAACTGATGTTACAATAAAAAGCGATAGAAGTAAAACATTGGAAAGGGTAAAATTTGGGAAAGATCACAATAGGGACATTTATTTTTTACTAGTGGGGTAAAGATATGGTAAGAACTTTGGTAAGTTACATGATCTATTAAATTTCAAGGATGACCATAAAATATTAGAAGTAAAGTATTTAAGGTTTGCAGAGGAGAAAAATTGAAGAGAAAAAATCAACAAAAAGAAGAAAATTATAGAAATTTTCTATAATTGAGTCACTATATTTTCTCAAAAATACAAAATATGTCAGCAGTTAGGCTCATGTAAGTGGACTATTCTCTTAAAAACAAATATTCAGCATTGACTTAAAAATCCTAGTTTCAAAAGATGCAGATGAAGCATTAAGTTGTAGAAAGTTGTAATTATAAGAAACAAGAAACTTATAAACAAAGTAATTGAGAATTGTGATAGTAAACTAATAGAAAAATGTACATTAAATGTACATTTAAGTGGGAACTTAAAAACATATTCTAAGTGACTAGTTTATCAAATAATGAACTATAATATGAATTAGAAAAAAGTAATGATAAAAACATATTAATTAAAATAAAATATAAAAAATATAGGATATAGCTAAAAGGGCAGAGGAAACTTGTAGCTTTAAATGCTTAAATTGGAAAAAAAAGACACTAAATATTTTTAAGCTAAAAGTTCAATTTAAGATGTCAGAACAAGAAAAACAATAAATACTAATGAAGCAGAGTAATAAAAATAAGATAAATTAATGAAATAGAAAAAAATAATACTGAGGATTAATGAAGGTACACCATCATTCTTTGAGAGGATTAATAAAATGCTTTGACAAGATTGATATATTATTAAATATTATTAAAATAATCAATATAATATAAAATTTCAAAGTGGAAACAATTGTGATATAATATCAAATAATATTAAAAATGGAAACAAGTTAATAACTACACATGTTGAAGAAATTTAAAAAAGATACAGTGTTATGATGTTATGAATAAAATAATGCAAATGAATTTGAAAGTTTCATCAAAATACATTTCTAGAAAAATACTAATTATCAAAACTGAATAAAGAATGATAAAGATGAATAATGCTGTATTTGTTTAAAAAATAGTTGAATCAATGGTTAAAAATTTTCCAACACAGATTATAACAGACACAACTAGTTTTATAGTAGAAGTCAACTGAAAGTCCAAGGAAGAATTAATTATACAAGAACTTGAAGAGAATCAAAAAGGAGAGAATGGTAACCACTCTATTAATGTTGCTATTTTAGTCTCCATTCCAAACCAGACAAACCCAGTATGAGAAAGAAAACAAGCAGGTCAATTTCACTTATAAAAATAGATGCCAAGATTCTTTAAAAAAAATAGAAAACAAACCAAGTAATATTTTAAAAAGAAAATGCTGTTATGCATAAGTGTACAAGAGCTGTGATGCTGGTACAATATTACAACATCTTTATTACAAAACTAGAGGCACAGCGCACGAATTCGTGCACGGGAGCGGTCCTTAGGCCTGGCCTGTGATCAGGGCCATCTTCCCCAGCTGCCAGCAGCCAGCCCCGCCACCCCACCGCCACCTACCCCGAGCTCCCAATTCACCATCAGAGGATCGAAGCCTGCCAGCTGGGGGGAGGGACCAAGAGGTCGGCCATTCTGCCCGCTCCCTGGCCCTGCCCCCAACCCCAGTTCCCTGTTTGCCATTGGGCAATCGGAGCTTGCTGAGCTGGGAAAGGGACCAAGAGGTGGTCAGTGCACCTCATAGTGACTGGCCATCCGAGGCTTGCCTGAGCCTCGGGCCGGCCCTGGGCAGCTGGGAGTCTGAGAGGACTGGGGGACTCCAGAGGGCTGAGGGGACTGGGTGCCACCATTTGTGGCAGTGGGTGCCGCCATCTTTGAGGGCAGGGCAATCAATTAGCATACTCCCTCCTTATTGGCTGTGGGCGCTGCCATCTTTGAGTGCAGGGCAGTTAATTAGCATAGTCCCTCCTTATTGGATGTGGGTGCCGCCATCTTTGCGACAGTGTGAAGGTCAATTAGCATATTACCCTTTTATTATATAGGATTATTAATGTAATTCAGATCATTATCAAATTAAAAGAGAAAAAAAATCATTCAAGCATCTCAACAGATATAGGGAAAATGATAAAACTGCTCATAGACTAGTAATAGAGGGAAACTTCCATAATTTGATGAATCTATGCAGACTTATGCAAATATCATACATCAGCATTGACACGATCAACACTTCCAAAGATAATTCTGGACTTTGTGGTCAGAAAATAATAAAAATCACACACACACACACACACACACACACACACACACACACATGCACGCACATGCACACACACACAAATAAGGATTAAAAAAAGAAACAAAACTATTGTTTTGGCAGTTGATATAATAGCCTAGGACAGTGATCAGCAAGCAATTGCCCAAAGGCCAAAACTAGCTGGCCACCTGTTTTTTAAATGAGGTTTTACTGGAACACAGCCATGCCATGCTTATTCATTTAGGTATTGTCTATGGCTGTTTTCATGCTACAATGGCACAGTTGAATAATTGCTAGAGACCATATGGCTCTCAGAGGCTAAAATGTTTACTATCTGGACCTTTACAGAAAAAAGATTGCCAACCTCTGGTCTACAGTCTAAAACTATTAGAAATAATGAGACAATGTAATAAGTTTGTCAAAAATGTCAACAAAAATTAAATGCATTACTTTATTTTCACAATAAATACTGAAAGTATTTATATCACATATTTATACTTACAATAGGGGCCCAGTGCATGCATTTGTACACCTTGAAAGGAATTGTGGGCTGTGAGGCTGTGGTGGGCACAGGTGTGGGTCTCGGGCCATCCTCTGCACCCTCACCCAGGCCCTCCCACTGCAGCCCCCAGTCCCCTCTCTCCTGGCAGTCCCACTCCAGCTGCTGCCACTCCCACGCACTGACGGCACTGGCCCTTCTCACACCTGCTGATGGCACAGAGTGATTGGGGCTGGCGCTAGCAGTGGGTGTGAGCAAGCCTGGCACCATCAGTGGGTGTGAGCTGAGGCTGCTGCCCCAATCACCCTTCGGAGTAGGGGGAGGTGGAGAAGCCCTCAGGGGTGATTGGGGCTGGCAGCCACTGCTTGTACCTGCTGACAGCACTGAGCAATCATGACTGGCACCAGGCACCATCATGGGGTGTGAGCAGCGGCTCCAGTGCCGGCTGCAGGTGTGAGCGGAGTTGGCACCATCAGTGGGTGCGAGAAGTGGCTGCCAGCCCCAATTGCTCTTCAGGAGCAGGGGGAGGTAGAGAAGCCCTAAGGGTTAATTGGGGCCTGCTGCCCCTGCTCACACCCACTGATAATGCCAAATGATTGGGGTTGGCGCCAGGTGCCAGCAGCAGGTAGGAGTGGGGCCAGCGCCAGCAGAAGGCATGAGTGCAGGTGGGACCAAGGCATGTGGGAGCAAAGAATTTTCAGTAATCACCAGTAGCTTGCTCCGATGACAGCATATGGTGCCTCCCGCTTTGGTCTGGTGCCCCCGCTCACTTGCTCCACCATCCTGCTGCAGCCGACACCTGCCATGTTCTGTGTGCACCCCTTGGTGGTCAGTGCATGTCAAAGTGATGGGTTGTTCAGTTGTTTGGTTGTTCTGCTGTTTGGTCTATTTGCATATTAAGGTTTTATATCTACACTAATAAAAGAGAAACATGGTAATTGGTGTACGACCACTACCCTTTTCATTGGCTAATCAGCGAGATATGCAAATTAACTGTCAGCCAAGATGGCGGCCAGCAGCCAGGCAGCTTGAAACTAACATGAGGTTTGCTTGCCTCAGTGACGGAGGAAACCAACGTTCCCCGCCTGCCGCTGCAGGCCTCTGAGCGGGCAGTTTAAAAAACTCTGTAACAAATACCACCGGACTTCAGCCAGCAGATTTGCAACATTGTAAGCAAAGGCCAGAAACCTACTTTCAGCCGCGGAGGCCTAAGAGCTCGAGCCAAGCCTCAAAGCTAAAGCTGGCCCAGAATTAAAAAAAAAAAAGAAAAAAAGGAGCAGTTGGAAGCTTCAGTCACCCCCAGCCTGAAAACAGCCCTCAGCTCCTCACCCAGACTGGCCAGGCACCCCAGTGGGGACCCCCACCCTGAAGGATGTGTGACCAGCTGCAAACAGCCATCATCCCCTCACCCAGGCTGGCCAGGCACCCCAGTGGGGACCCCCACCCTGACACAGAACACCCTTCAGGGCAAACTAGCCGGCCCCACCCATGCACCAGGCCTCTACCCTATATAGTAAAAGGGTAATATGCCTCCCAGCACCGGGATCAGCGGAGCCATGAGGCCTCCCGGCACCGGGATAAGCATGACAGGGGGCAGTGCCCAAACGCCCTGATCGCCCTGCGGCTCTGTGAGTGACAGGGGGCGGGGCCACAACCTCCCTATCCACCCTGCTCTGTTCGTGACAGGGGAAGGCGCCCCAACCCCCTGATCAGCCCTGCTCTGTGCCTGATAGAGGGGAGCTCCCCAACCCCCCCCCCCCCCACGGGCCCTGCTCTGTGTGTGACTGGGTAGAGCCACAACCTCCCCATCGGCCCTGCCCTGAGTGTGAGAGTGGCGGCGCCCCAACCCCCTGATCGGCCCTGCTCTGTGGGTGATAGAGGGCGGTGCCCCAACCCCCTGATGGGCCCTGCTCTGTGTGTGACGGGGGCAGTGCCCCAACCCCCTGATTGGCCCTGCTCTGTGCATGACCGAGGGTGGCACCGCAACCTCCCCATTGACCCTGCCTTGAGTGTGACAGGGGACGGTGCCCCAACCCCCCAATTGGCCCTACCCTGATCGTGACTGAGGGTGGCATCACAACCTCCCAATCTCCCTGCTCTGTGCATGACAGGGGGCGGTGCCCCAACTCCCCCATTGGCCCTGCTCTGAGCCCGACCAGGGGCTGCACCTAGGGATTGGGCCTGCCCTCTGCCACCCAGGAGCAGGCCTAAGCCAGCAGGTCATTATCTCCCGAGGGGTCCCAGACTGCGAGAGGGCACAGGCCGGGATGAGGGACACCCCCTCCCCCCCAAGGGCACAAATTTTTGTGCACCGGGCCTCTAGTATATAAATAATCAAAAAAATTTAGAAATAGAAATAAAAGTAACAATTTCAGAAATTATATTTTTAGTATTATTAAATTTAATCAAAGAAATTGAAGATTAAAAGAATGAGGGGAGAGAGAGAGAGAGAGAGAGAGAGAGAGAGAGAGAGATCGAACTCAGAGATAGGAAGACTCAATATTGGAAAGACTGCATGCAGTCTCCTCAAATTCAACTTAAATCCTAACACAACTGCAATAGAAGTTCTCATGAAATGTGAAAACTTGCTATATATTTTTTTAAAATAGCAAAGATCTATAACTAAAATTACTCTATCTAGCAAAACTATCATTTGGAATTAAAGGTCAGATAAAGAGCTTCACATAGAAGAAAATGGTAAAGGAGTTCATCACCACCAAACCAGTATACCAGTATTACATGAAATGTTGAAGAGTATTAGAAAAAGAAGAAGAAGAAGAAGAAGAAGAAGAAGAAGAAGAAGAAGAAGAAGAAGAAGAAGAAGAAGAAGAAGAAGAAGAAGGAGAAGAGGAGGAAGAGGAAGAGGAAGAGGAAGAGGAAGAAGAAGAGGAAGAAGAAGAGGAGGAGGAGGAGGAGGAGGAGGGAGAAGAAGAAGAAGAAGAGATAAAAAATATGAACAATAAAATGGCAATAAGTCGTATCTATCAACAATTGAATCTAAAAAATCAAAATAAACAAGAGATCTAATGAACAAAATAAATTGATGAATAAAATAGAACCAGAGGAATGGAAACTTGGAACAGACTGATGAATCTCAGAGGAAAGGGGGGGAGAGGGCGGTAAAAGATTAAACAAAGAACTTATATGTATATATGCATTACCTATGGGCACAAATAATAGGGTGGTGAAGACCTGGGGTGGGGCTGGAACTGAGTAGAGGGGAGCAGTGGGGAGGGGATGGGGGGAAGAGAACATCTGTTATACTCTCTATAATAAAGATTTGAAAAATAAGATAAATCTATACAAAAAAAGGAAAGGATTAAGAATATTTGACACTTTTCCAAAGAAAAAGATAAATATTAGGAGATA
Source organism: Myotis daubentonii (assembly GCF_963259705.1). Lineage (NCBI taxonomy): Eukaryota > Metazoa > Chordata > Mammalia > Chiroptera > Vespertilionidae > Myotis > Myotis daubentonii. The sequence continues at coordinate 51,340,882 of NC_081845.1, read as the reverse complement.
TTATCCTATCAGATGACATATTATAAAAAAAACAATATTTAAATTAGAATACTATTGAGACACAGATAGAAAAAGAGACCATTAGAACAGAAAAGTAAACTCAGATTGACACATAGAAATATGGAAACTTGATCTGTAGCAAGTGTGGCATAGGAGTTTAGTGAGGAAAAGGAATATCATTTAGGAAATAGTAGATAGGAATTGTTTGTCAATAAACATATGCAAATAATTTTAGGTATATTAAAAATCAATTTTTAAGACAACATATGAAATAATTAAAAACAAAACAAACCATAATAAAACTAAGGTAGAAAATTATTTCATTCAAAGTACAAAATGCATAAAACATAGAGGAAAATTTGTTATGTCTGAGTGCATTAAAATTAGAATATCTGTTTATCAAGGTGCACCATAAAAATAGTGAAAACACAAGTCATGGTCACAGAGTGGTCATTTCCCACTATCAACCAACAATGTGTTAGTGTCCAAAATATTTAAAGAACTACCCCCAAATAATACAAAGCCCAAAGAAGTTCCAATAGGAAAATAACCCCAACCAAAACAAAAATGGCAAATATACTTGTGAAACATGTGCTTATCTCATTAGTTAGTGTTTAATGCAAATAAAAATTACAATATGGGCCCAACTGGCTTGTCTCAGTGGATAGAGGTAGGGCTGTGGACTGAAGGGTCTGGGGTTCAATTCCAGTGAAGGGCATGTGCCCAGGTTGTGGGCTTGATCCCCAGTAGGGGTGTGCAGGAGGCAGTTGATCCATGGTTCTCTCTCATCATGGATGTTTCTCTCTCTCTCTCCCTCTTCTTTCCTCTCTGTATGTATATATATATTTATTCTATATAATAAAAGGGTAATATGAAAATAGACCAAACGGCAGAACAACTGAACAACCAATCAAAGTGTATTATGCTAATGATATACTAAGGCTGCTCAACCGCTTGCTATGACATGCACTGACCACCAGAGGGCAGACAGTTAACTGGTCGACCAGTCGCTATGACATGCACTGACCACCAGGGGGCAGATGCTCTGAGCGGTAGGTTAGCTTGCTCCTGGGGTCTGGCCGATTAAGCGAGATGGGCCAGATATGCCATGGAGCCCTCCTGCGGTCCCTCCCCGGCCTGATCGTGCACTGGAGGGGTCCCTCAGCCTGGCCTATACTTGGACTACACCCTCTTGCAATCTGGGACCCCTTGGGGAATGTTGGAGAGCTGGTTTCAGCCTGATCCTGCAGGCCACTCCCCTTGGGAGGGCACCAGATGCAGGGCTCATGGTTGGCGAGTGCCAATTGGGACTGAATGGGTGTGACCCTGTGGCAGGCACAGTGGGGCCGGGATGAGCAGGAGCAGTAGTAGGAGTTGCAGGTGGTCTTGAACTGCAGGTTTCAGCCCGATCTTTGCAGGCCATCCAGAGGGACCCCACCCATGCACAAATTTGTGCACCGGGTCTCTAGTATATACATGTATGTGTGTATATATATATATATATATATATAAATATATATATATATATATATATATATATATATATATATGTATATATATATATATCCTATCTAATAAAAGAGAAACATGGTAATTGGCGTACGACCGATACCCTTTTCATTGGCTAATCAGCGAGATATGCAAATTAACTGTCAGCCAAGATGGCGGCTGGCAGCCAGGCAGCTTGAAACTAACATGAGGCTTGCTTGCCTCAGTGACGGAGGAAACCAACGTTCCCCGCCTGCCGCTGCCTCTGAGCGGGCAGTTTAAGAAACATTGTAACAAATACGCCCAACTTCAGCCAGCAGATTCGCAACATTGTAAGCAAAGGCCAGAAACCTACTTTCAGCCGGAGGCCTAAGAGCTGGAGCCAAGCCTCAAGCTAAAGCTGGCCCAGAATAAAAAAAAAAAAAGGAAAAAAGGAGCGTTTGGGAGTTCAGTCACCCCCAGCCTGAAAACAGCCCTCAGCCCCTCACCCAGACTGGCCAGGCACCCCAGTGGGAACCCCCACCCTGATCCAGGACACCCTTCAGGGCAAACCAGCCGGCCCCACCCGTGCACCAGGCCTCTATCCTATATAGTAAAAGGGTAATATGCCTCCCAGAACCGGGATCAGCGGAGCCGTGAGGCCTCCCGGCACTGGAATCAGCATGACAGGGGGCAACACCCAAACCCCCTGATCGCCCTGCGGCTCTGTGTGTGACAGGGGGCGGGGCCACAACCTCCCTATCCACCCTGCTCTGTGCCTGATAGGGGGGAGCTCCCCCCCACCCCACGGGCCCTGCTCTGTGTGTGACGGGATAGAGCCATAACCTCCCCATCAGCCCTGCCCTGAGTGTGAGAGTGGCGGCGCCCCAACCCCCTGATGGGCCCTGCTCTGTGCGTGACAGGGGGCAGCGTCCCAACCCCCGTATTGGCCCTGCTCTGTGTGTGACAGGGGGTTGCTCCACAACCTCCCCATCGACCCTGCCTTGAGTGTGACAGGGGACGGCGCCCCAACTCCCCAATCGGCCCTGCTCTGAGCCCGACCAGGGGCTGCACCTAGGGATTGGGCCTGCCCTCTGCCACCCGGGAGCAGGCCTAAGCCAGCGGGTCGTTATCTCCCGCGGGGTCCCAGACTGCGAGAGGGCACAGGCCAGGCTGAGGGACCCCCCCTTCCCCCCCGAGTGCACAAATTTTTGTGCACCGGGCCTCTAGTATATATATAAATTACTATATGGACCATGGACTATTTCACATCTACCAAATGCACAATTTTAAAATATTGAAAATAACAGCTCAGAAACGTTTCTTCTTTGTCATCACCGGTATGGATTCACACAATTATTGCAATCCAGTATTTCATCACTAGGTATACACCCAAAGGAAACTCCCAAGTGCACTGGAAAACAAGTGCAAGAATGTTTAAAGCAGCAGTGAATTGTAGCAACAAATACCTAGAGACAGGATAACGGAATGGAACATCCATCAGAATAAATCTCCAAAGCAGGATATTGAGTGAATAAAGCAAGGCCCACAAGAATATAAACAGTATGATTCCATGAATAAAATATCCAAAACATGCAAAACTAAACCTATCATGGTTAGAAATCCATATACAATATATACATCTGGTAAACCATGAAACACATCAAAGGAATGGACAGTTTGAAATATAATGCCTTATTCACTTCCATGTGGCTAAATAACAGGAGGATTGTTGATGTTTTCTTTCTTACCAGGAATGACTAGAAGCTGCTCCTTAACTTTGTTATTTTAATCTGTACATATAAGTTAGCCATACTCTGGTGCAAAGGGTATGATTTTATAATACACTAGAGGCCCGGTGCATGAATTCATGCATGGGGGGGGCCCTCAGCCCTACCTGCACCCTCTCCAATCTGGGAGCCCTCAGGGGTTGTCCTACTGATGGCTTAGGCCCACTCCCTGTGGTTCTCTGCTCTCTGTGTGGCCTGCCTGTTCCACATCACAGCGATGGGCAAGCAGGCCCTGCTGGGTGCTGTCTGCAGGCATGCTTGCCTGCTCGTGGGTCACCGTGGAGACGGCCAAGTAGGCCCTGCTGTCTGCTGTCAATCTGCGCTGCTCACCCTGGAATCGCCAGTCTGGCCCTGCTTGGCTCCCCAGGCCCTGCAGCAGCCACGGCCGCTGCAGGTTTGGTCCTGCCTCCTTCTCTGGCCCTTGAAGCAGCCTTGGGGACTGCTGACCAGGCCCTCCCCCAGCACAGGCACGCGGAGGCCCCTGCCGCCACCAACGACACTGCATGTGCAGCCTCCTCCTGTCCAGTAAACCCCTTACTGCATCCTGGTTAATTAGCATATTTCTCTATTATATATATAGATAGTTATAAAATATTTTTAATACAGACCATGTTTCTACAAAAGGTTATGATTAAAGGTTTCATGTTCAAATGAATAAAGGGTCATTACAAATATCACAATTTAACAACCAGATATTCATTTTAAAATATTTATTTTTATTGATTTCAAAGAGGAAGGGGGAGAGAGAGAGAGAGAGTGCGCAATAGAAACATTAGTGATGAGAGAGAATCATTGATTGGCTGCTTCCTTCATGCCCCTCACTGGGAATCGAGCCCACAACTTGGGGATGTGCCCTGACTGGGAATCGTGACCTCCTGGTTCATAGGTCAACACTCAACTACTGGCCATACTGCTAGATATTCATTTTAAACCCTCCATTACAACTCTGTACCACCCTACCCCCACATATGTGGTCACTAACAATGTTTGTTTTGTTGTTGTTGTTGTTTAAAATATATTTTATTGATTTTTTACAGAGAGGAAGGGAGAGAGATAGAGAGTTAGAAACATCGATCAGCTGCCTCCTGCACATCTCCTACTGGGGATGTGCCCGCAACCCAGGTACATGCCCTTGACCGGAATCGAACCTGGAACCTTTCAGTCCGCAGGCTGACACTCTATCCACTGAGCCAAACCGGTTTCAGCAAATAACCTTTTCTTTTTTCTTTTTCTTTTTTTTAAATTTATTTTATTGATTTTTTACCGAGAGGAAGGCAGAGAGATAGAGAGTTAGAAACATCGATGAGAGAGAAACATCGATCAGCTGCCTCCTGCACATCTCCTACTGGGGATGTGCCTGCAACCCAGGTACATGCCGTTGACCGGAATCGAACCTGGGACCTTTCAGTCTGCAGGCGGACGCTCTATCCACTGAGCCAAACCAGTTTCGGCATTAACAATGTTTTGATAGCTGAAAACTTTGATGTGGCATCAATCTCCGGATTTTACATAGCGTAGGTTAAAATAGAAGTAAAACAAATACCACCACATACTATTTGTAATTCTTTTGTTTTTCAGAGTCACATTGGAAAATGTGCTGTATCCATTAACCTTTTTGCAAAGAGCAGAAGGTAAGCTAGTTAACATTTGACAGCTTTGCAGAGTCTATCAACTCCATGAAAAATCACTGCTACCTCTATTTTCTGTCAGGTGCACAGTTTCTTACAAGGAGAGCCATTACTATCACTGTGTTTTACCTCTCCAATCCCTCCTGTTCTGTCAGTAAATGTAAATTGAGAGAGATCTTGACTTATTACCATATGCATTTTAATTTTCTCACTCAGTAACCTCATATTGATCAGTAGCTTGCTAATGGTTTATTTTGTGCACAATAAATGCATTTTGCAGTTCTTGTAAATAGCACGATAGTCCAGCGTTAACTATCTTGACTAAACACTGAGCAAGAAAAGGCTAATGGAAACAACACATTCCTCTTTGGCCTTGGAAATTATTTAGCATGTTCCCATAACCACGGAATGATTAAAAATGATGATGGTATCATGAAATATTTGTGTAAGGAACAACAAAGATGCGGCTGCAGTAATAATAATATGGTAGCAGAGTCTCAAAGGGAAAAAGGTGAGAACAGTTTTCAGCCTAGAGTGTAATCAATCAGTAAGTGGTTGTCCTCTCTGGCATGTAATTAATAGCCTGGGATTTCATTCAGTAATTGGCTATTACATAAGACTTCCCCATTTGCTGAGTTCCCAGAGCTCACTGTCAGTCCTGTACAATTGCAGGCCATAGGACATACAGCCTTTCCAAATTCCTTTTAAAGACACCCATACATATTTTATATAATTCTCAGCACTTGTATCAGTTGGGATGATTTAAACTTCAGGTAACAGCCTTAATTAGCATATATATGTATACATACATACAAACAAGTCCTCATTTGAGTTTCCCAGGTTAGTTAATGCTAAAGTTGTGCCATATCAATGAAGAAAGCTTTCCCTGTCTTTTAACCCTGCCACCCTCAGTCTCTTGATAGTTGTTCTCAGGCTTGGCTCCTTGTAGTTGTTAGTAACCCACCTACCATGGTCTCAGATAATAATTCCCAAACAATTCAAAGACAGAAGGTGGTAAATTCATTAAAATTTTTTGCCTGCTTTACTGAGATATAAATTATACATAACTTTGTGTAAATTTAAGGTGTACAATGTAATAGTTTGATATATATATATTGTGAAATGATTACTACAATAAGGGTAGTTAACACATCTATCACCTCACACAGTTACGATATTTTTTGGTGTGGTGTGAGTTTTGAAAATCTACTCTCCCAGCAATTTGCAAATATACAATAGAGTATTATTCATTGTAATAACCCTGATGTATGTTCTATTCTCAGAAATTATTCATCTTTATAACTGAAAGTTTATACCCTTTGACCACCTCCTCCTCCTAAACTCCTCCACCCCAGAAACCACCAACCTGCTCTTTGTTTTCTATGAGCTTTGTTTTTAAAGATTCCATTTATTTCCATTTATAAGATTATTCAGTGATTCCTTTATCTGTCTGACTTCTTTAATGTAGCAGATGCCTTCCAGTTCCATCCATGTTGTTGCAAATAGCAGGATTTTCTTCCTTTTTAATGGCTGAGTAATAGTCGTGTGTGTGTGTGTGTGTGTGTGTGTGTGTGTGTGTGTGTGTGTGATTTCCATATGTTTGTTATTGTACCTAACACTGCAATCAACATAAGAGTGCAAATATCTCTTCCAGATCATGATGCCATTTCTGCAAATACATACCCAGAAGTGGAATTACTGAATCATATAATATTTCTGTTTTTAATATTTTAAGGAACCTCCTTTGTATTTCCATAGTGTCTCTGCCAAATTACATTCCCACCAACAGGGCACAAGGGTTCTCTTTTCCCTACATTCTCAACAACACTTCTAAAGGTGTTAAGTGACATCTCATTGTAGTTCTGATTTGCCCTTCCCTGTAGATTAGAGATGCTGAGCATCTTTGCATGTGCCTGTTGGTCATTTAAATAGGTTCTTTGGAAATCATAATGTCTATTCAAGTCCTTTGCCCATTTTTAAATTGGATTATTTTTATTTACTATTAAGTTGTATGAGTTCCTTGTATATTGTGGATATTAACCCCTCACAAGAAACATGGTTTGCTAATATTTTTTTCCCATTTATAGGTTGCCTTTTCGTTTTGTGGATCACTTTTAGTTTGTTGTAGTCCTTATTTTTGCTCTTGTTGCTTATGATTTTGGTGTCATATTCATAATTGAATGGCCAAGATCAATGTCAAGTTACTTATTACCTATTTTTTCTTTCAGGAGCTCTATGATTTCAGGTTTTACACTTAAGTCTTTAACTTATTTCAAGTTAATGTTTATGGAAAAAATAGTGTGAGGAATGAGTACACTTTTGTATCTGAATAACCAGTTTTCCCAACACCATTTATTGGAGGGACTGTCTTTTCTTCATTGAGTATTCTTGGCTCCTTTGTCAAAGATTAGCTGATTATATATGCCTGACTTTATATCTGGCTCTAAATTCTGTTCCAGTGGTATGTGTCTCTTTTCATACCAGTATCATAATGTTTTGATTTCTATACCTTTATAATATAGTTTGAAATCAGAACATCTAGTATCTCCAACTTTATTATTTTTTCTTAGTATTGCTTTGGCTATTTAGGGTCTTTTCTAGTTCCATATAAATTTTAGAATTATCTTGTTCTATTTCTATAAAAATGCTATTGGAATATTGAGAGGGTTTACATTGAATCTATAGATGGCTTTGACTAGTATGGACGTTTAACAAGGTTAATTCTCCCACATAAAAAGCATATATTTTCACTTAGTTGTCTTTAATTTCTTTCATCAATTTTGTAGAGTTTTCAGTGTACAGATCTTTCTTCTCCTTGTTTAAATTTATTCCTAAGTATTTTATTCTTTTGATGCTATTTTAAATGGTATTGTTTTATTTCTTTTTCAGATAATTTTATTGTTAATACAAAGAAACAATACTGATTTTCATATGTTCATTTTGTGTCCTGTAAATTTACTGAAATTTTTTTATCAATTCTAACAGCTTTTTGGTTGAGTCTTTAGAATTGTCTATATATAAAATCATATTAACTGCAAATAGAGACAGTTGTACTTCTTTCTTCCTGATTGAGATGCCTTTTATTGTTCTTTCTTTTCTAAGTGCCCTGGTTAGGACTTCCTGTAGAATAGAAGTGGTCCTGTAGAATAGGAGTGTGTACCCTTGTCTTAGTCCTGATCTTAAAGGAAAAATCTCTCAACATTTCACTGTTGAGTACAATGCTAGCTGTGTTTCCAGGTTAGATGGTGCTGCTGGCTTGACTCGCTTGGTGTTCCGGCAGGGCAGCAGGCAGAACTTTGCAGTTGGACAAGGCCTCTATCTGTGCTCTGTGATTAGGTGAGGACAAAGACTAAGGACAGAGCTACAGGCTGTGCTCTGCTGCCTGGTGGTGAGGTCGCTGGCTGGGCTCTTTAGTTGGACAGGGCCTCTAGGTGTATTTTACAGTTGAGTAAGGATAAGAATGCTCTGTGTTTCTGTGTGGTCATTGTCAAAGCTCCTTTGTTGGCAGGGGCAAAAGTCTATACTTTGCAATTGGGCGGGACTGCTGGCTGTGCTACTTGGCCAACCAGGCCTCAGGCTGCATTCAGCAATCTGTCAAAAATCTAGGTTGGGCTCTGCAAGTAAGTAAAAGCACGGGCTGGGTTGTAAGGTTGTCCAGGATCACCATTCAGGCTCCTTGGTTTTGCAGGCCCAGAGGCTACACTTAACAGGTCAGCAGTACTGCTGAGACGTGAGGGTTCCACCGACTCAGGTGTTCCCTGCCCAACCATGCCTGTAGGATGGGTCTGCAATTCCTGGTCAGTGAGACTAGAGGCTCTACATAGCACTTGTATAGGGCTGTGAATTTGCTTCATTGCCTGGGTAGGCCCATAAAACTAGCTTTATGGTCAGTGAATCTCATTAGTTAGGGACCTCAATTAGGTACACTGGCCACTGAGTTCTCAGCTCAGATGCAGCCACCAGCTTGGCTCTGTGGGTGGGCATTGCTACTGGCTAAAATCTCTGCTCAGGCACCATTGCAAGTGTCACTGTAGGATACACTCTGGAGCTGCCCAGGTTCTGTTCCTAGGCTTCCTGGTCAGACAGAAAGTTGGAGGATCTACTCAGCATTTGTGCAAGATGTCAGATTTTCTTCATTGTGCAGGCTGGGCAATAGAATGTGCTTCATGGCCAGTACAGCTTGTTGGCTGGGAACCCTGGCCAAGCAGAACTGACAACTGAGTTCTCTGGCTAGAAGAGACTACCAGCTCAGCTCAACAGATTGGTAGAACCTCTGGCGAGGATCTCTGTTCAGAGGCTGCTGCAAAAAAAAATGCAATCTGACAAGATCTGAGTGCCAGTTTTTATAAGCTCTGTCCTACTTCTTTGTCTCAATATGATCCACAGTGGTCAAATCCCAGTGGTCTCTGTGAGGCAAGACCTAAGTGGAAAACATTTTTCAATGACGGAGGAGCTGGATGTTCATTTTCCCACTGGAGAAACCATAGGCCCCAGGGTGCTCTCTCCATGTAGGAATGTGCCAACCTGGAGGACGGGCAATCTATCATAATGTAGCCACTCTTCATACCCTTCTAATGTGGTCCTTCTCAGTCTGTGTGGTCCAGAAGATTGCTCAGCCTCACCCTCACATTCTAGGAGTTTCTTAATGGTGTCATGTCTGTGGACAGTCACTATTGGTCTCCTTGCGAGGGGGACCAAAGTTCAGAACAACCAATATTGACATCTCAATGATGTCATTCCCTCTAGATTCATTCTTTGTGTATCTTTTTTTTTGAACAAAAATCTTTTTTTGTTGTTTTGTTCCCTCCTCTACCAACAGACTCTCTCTAATTTCTCATGATTCAGAATTTGGTAACACTCATTCCTACACCTGTCATCAACAATATCAATGGACTGACTTATACTAAGATTTACTACCTGGCTTGCTGTCAGCTGAAAAGCAGAATGAGCTAATATAGGAATAAACTCAGTATTCTTGGCAGTTGGCTATTAAGTTGGCAACGAAGATTCTGCTATAAAAGTGGAAAGGGCTGTATAAAATCTAAAATCATCTCTGCTCATTTGACTAGCATGTCAATTTTTTCTCAATGATTTACAAGAAAGAAATCATTATAATTTTTAAACAATTTCCCCAAATCTCTAAGTCCTGTAGTAAAATTATTTTTTCTTCTCACATCTCCTTTTTAGATTTAAGCAGGAGAGTGTTTTAAATTATAAATTATTCGTAAAAGGTCTAACCAAATGCAAAAAAGCCAATATCTAGACACTTTACAGTATTTTTCGAGGAAGGTATTTAGACTTGATTAAAATAAGAACATAGAGCAGAGGGCAACAATTTGTGTGTGTGTATTTTTTAAATCAGCATTTTGTGCAAAAAGAATTCAAAAGGAAATTTAGGGAGAGAGATTGAAAAGACATTTTACTTTTACCTATTCATTATATATCCCTCATCATGCTCTTAAATGGAAATGTATGTATACTATAATTTACATTGGGACTTGAGGATAGATAAAATGTGTGACAAATAACTCACTAAGTTCCTAGAACTAATTCTCTGCATTTGCAAGCAGTTTTCAGAAGCTTGTTGAGTCTCTCAGTGGCTTAAAATGTGTAAAAAGGAAAGTAAATATGGGAAAAAGAAACATTCATAGAGTACTTACTGCAAGTCTGGTGTGGGACTAGGAATTTTTATATACTTTTTTAAGTGTTCCCTGGATAACAGAATTGAAAAAATACAGATGATCATTGCCATGTTTTATTTGGAGACGTTGTTGTTGATCAGAGAAATGATGTGATTGCCCTATTGCTCACTGTGCGTGCGTGCGTGCGCATGCGAGAGAGAGAGAGAGAGAGAGAGAGAGAGAAAGAGAGAGAGAGAGAGTTGGGAATCAAACAAATATGTCTCTGACCACACAGCTCATACCTGTCTCAGGACAGTCCCAGCCGTGTGCCTTCATCTGCAAGATTCCAAAAAATGTGTAGGAAAATATATGAAACAAGTAACGAAATTTAGATAAACTCCACTTTAGCTATACAAAAATTGGTTAAATTTCTGCATTAAATAATGAAAATAATGGTGAAGTGGAATATTTTGTGTTTTGCCCAAGAAGTCTTCAAATTTATATGCTCCTTAATTGTTGTAAATCAAGAGTATGAGAGAAATTCTATTTCTTTAATATTAAAATTCAATGTGGACATGTTCAGCTTTTAGAACATAGACATTTTTATGTCTAGAGTTATAGAACATAAACTCTTGGAATATACACTTTTGATGCGTATTTCAAATAAGAAAACTAAAAATGTAGGAATGGTTGCCCTCTAAGATAGACTGTGGAGAATAAAGTGATGAGGAGGGTTGTCAGGGGAGGGAAGTGATGGGAGTGGTGATGGAAAAAAACACCTTGAAGGGAGGCTGTATCAGGCACTATTCCCATATGTTTCACATCGCAGCTTAGTGTGCCAGGCGCAGGCCACTCACCGCATGACAGAGGGAAGTGTGAATCTGAGCACCACTGAAAAGGGGATTGTCCCCAGTGTCTCAGCATTACCAAACCACTACACAGCAAAATTCCCTTATTCAGAAAAACTGTATCTTATTTTTCAGGTTTACAGTTTGTCAGCCAAATATATATATATATGAAAAATGCATAAACAATGTAAATATTAAAAACAATTTTGAAGATGATCATGTAGATTATTAGAGTGTAATATAAATACATTAATAAGGGTTCAGTTCATTTTCCTACACAATTTTATTGCCTACATTTGCTGATTTCATCAGTTGTGGAAAATATAATGACAAAAAACTGATATTTAAAGCTATTACATGCGTGTGAAACAAATTTAAACATATACAGTTAAAGTCAGGAATCCAAATAAAAGTTAGCTAAAAAAAAAAAAAGAGAAGGTATTTATACCAATACCATATTTAAACAACAACAACAACACTAGGACATTAGGCACTTAAAGCATTTCTTTACTAGTTTTAAGTTCTAATAGACAAATGTAGACAATAGAGATCATTTTCTTGGCATATAATTAGTTAAACTGGTCAAACTGAAAACTTTCTAATTGAGGAAACTGCTGCTATGGTGAGAGAGATCAGGGAGGTATTCTCCATGTCAAAGGAGATCACATCATTAGCAGTGCATTTTACCTCTCTTTGTGGTCCTTCACTTCAAAGTTGTCGCATATAGAGAAATGTTATGTAGAGGATAATGGTAGAAAAAGTCCTTTCTGGGTTTCATTATTTTTATCTGAAAGGTCTTTCATTAATTTATCTCAGTGGGAAAGACATCACCTCTTGTGAGGCAATTCCTCTGTACCATTCCCATGGCCCCCAGCACTTTTACCTTGGTTTGATGTATTTGTGTGCATATTGCTTCTAGAATGTAAATTTGACTGGGGTTAGGATCCTTGTCTGTTTGTTTCATTCAAGAAACAATAATTGATCTTGTGACAAATAATGTAGGATCCTAAAGATGAATAAGACAGACCACTTGTGGTCTAATTAAGTAGAAAGATAAGAAAGCCAATATGACGACTATATCTGGAGAGATATGGACAAGAGTGGAATTCAAAAAGTATAAATTCAGTCATATCAGAAATCTGACAGGAAAATGCAAAGCAGACAGTTGGCAATTTTATTCAAGGGTTGGAGAAAATTTCACTGAGGCAGTGGAATTTAGGATGAGCCTCAAAGATAGGCATCCAAGGAGGAAAAGAATTTTGAAATAAACAGCATTGATCAAAGTGCTACACTGTGACAACTGTGGCATGTCTAGAGAGCTGGAAGAAATCCACTAAGTTTATAGTGTAGGGTGTGCAGTGCTAGAAAGTTTGCATTTTATTCTGAATCCATTGAGGAATTTTTAGCTGTGATAAAATTAGATTTTGTTGATCAGAGGATAAGATCAATCATGTGGTCCTGTGGTAACTGTATAATATGTGAGGTCAATCAGACTGAATTAGGGAATTTTTGGTTGTAAGTAACACAAAATTTAACCTAAGTTCATTTATAGCTTAAGGATGGTTAATTATCTCATAGACAGTGGGATTTTGGTATGGGTTCAGTCAGGGCTCCATTTCTCTCTGAGTCCTCATTGACTTCCTTCTTGAGCTGACTTTTCCACAGGCTGGCTTCTCCTAAGGTACAGGATGGCTGCCCTTAGTAACTGGGATTACATACTTACTTTTTACACATTTGCGGAGAAGGTCTTTTTCCTATAATGATTAAACGATTCTGAGTTTCAGTTTTCGTAACCCAACTTTGACTTTGCAGCATGAAGGCAGAGATCATGCATACTGTTTTTTGTTCATCAAAGCCAATGCCTAGAGCTGGTAGTCACGTTGATCCTAACCATACTGGGAGGTTACACAATGGAGGAGGCTTGGTTTCCAAAGGAAATTATGAATGTTTAAAAAAAAAAAAAAACAGAGAAGGGAAGGAGGAATGGCTGCTGGGTGGGCAATGAACAAACATACATAAAAATATACTGTTATCATTGAGAGGCAAGAAATGACAGAAACTTGAATTTATATATTCAAAGTAGAATTGGGAGCAGTGGAAAGTTTTGAAAGTGTTAACTGATTGACTCTGACAGGTGTGGAAAGAGGAGAAATGAAGAATGACTTCTAGTTTTGTGGTTTGGGTAAATGGAAACTTGGTCATGGCATAAATGAAGGTAAGAAAAACAGAACAGAATTAAGTTTAGAAAAATGAGAAAAGAAAAAGTTAAGATTATGAGCTGTTTGAAATTTATTGAGTTTAAGGTACTTGTCCAAATTGACAAAAAAAGTAATTTAATAGATGGAGGTGAATTTCTACATACAGATCTTGACTAAGACAAAGATATAGATGAAAGTAGAGATTAATGGTAATTTAAATAAAGGTAATGAATGAGAGTAACAGGGATACTTTTGTTGAGTGAAAGATAAAGGAGCCAAATACAGAGTCCTGACAATGCTGAAATTAAGAGATTAATTGAATAAGAGTAAAAAGTAGCATTGGAGACTAAGAAAGAAGTACTCGTATGTATAAAGCAGAACCAGAAGATTGTATGGGATTTTAATGCAATGGGAGTGAGAATATTAGGAAGAAGAGAGTGGTCATCTATATATTACTTAAGTTTATGTAATTTTATGCATTTTAAAAAGCATGTCTAAGGCAGAAGTAAGCCCTTTTAGACAGAATGTTAAGGAAAGGCCTCTCCGAGGAGGTGGTGATTAACCCGAGACTTAATTTTAAAAAATTAAGGAAACATTCAAATTTTGGCAGACAATTTTTTCAGGTATTCAGAACAGCAATTGAAATGAACTTAAAATGGGTAAAGAATGGCCAGAAGGCCAATATGGCTGGAGATACTTCTAGAAAGATAGACACAGATCAGAGAAAGAAGAGACTTATAGACCATGGAATTTAGACAGGAGACTTTACTGCAAGTGCAATGGGAGGTTGTTGAAAGGTATTGAGCAGAAAATAATCACCTGATCTACATTTTCAAAAGAATTTTCTGGTTCTTACCTGAAAGAAAGTTTACAGGAGGAGGAAGATTAATGATGATCAGTTGGCCATCTATCAGAGGAGTCCAGGTGCGGAAGAAGGTGGTATGACCTCCTAGGATGTTTGTGGTAAAGAGGTGAAAAGTATTCTTATCCTGGATGTGGCAGAGTTTAAAGAACTTGCTAACATGGAATGGAGAGAAAGGGAGTTGTCAAAGTGACTTCAACGTACGGTTCTAGATGTGGACACTGAAACAAGAGTTAATTGGAAGAAGAGTTAATTGAAACAAGAGTTAATTGGGATGAATATTTCTCCTTTGGTGCAGATGTACCTTTTATGATTTGTAAACATTTAAGTGGAACTATTGGGTAGATTAGTGTGAAGGTGAGAGGAGGGTTTGGGACTAGAGATATAGGGGTCCTGAATGCAGTCAGGCAGTTAGAAAACAAACAAACAAACAACAAACAAACAAACAAAAAACACACCACAAAACGCACAGGCTGAAGTCAGCAGAATCCATATTTAGAGTTTGGAAAGAAAGATCTCAAAAATAAGCTTGAGAAAAGTCTTATTTGTAGTAGGAGAGAAAACTTGAGGATGTATTGTCCCAGTGGACAAGTGAAGATAGTGATTCACGAAAACAGGGAGCATATTCTGTTTTAAATGTTTCCAAGAGCTCCAAAACAAGAAGAACTGGAAAATAATGATTCCATTTGAAGAATCCTGTGAGAAAATTTCATTATGTTGTTGGGAATAATATGTTGGAGAAGATTATAAAAGAATTGGAATTAAGGGATTGGAGGTAGCGGACACAGAAATCTTTCTTTTTTGATAACATTTTTTAAAATGAGAGGATAAAAATGGCAGATATAGTTCAATAAGGCCAAAGAGTGTTTGTTTTTGTTTTTATGTTTGTTGTCTTCGTAGCAGAGCATGCTTGCTGGCAATGGCAATTTTCTTGTGGAGAAAAATAAATTGATGATACAACTTCGAAGTGTTTGAGTGGGCCATAAAGGGATGTCAGCCACAAGTGGAGGTGTTGGCTTATTTGTTGGCTTAGTTGTTGGGACTATTAATATAAAAACACTCAAACCTGTAAAGAATTTTTGTGAGTTTATTTGAGCCAAACTGTGACAATTTCCAGGAAGCAGAATCTCAACAGATTGAGATAATGCTCTGGAGAATGGTGGTTTTTCACCTTGTTTTATACAGTACAATCAAAGGAGGGGATGTAGGTGAGTTACATGAAATCCATTGGTGATAGATAAGGGAGGAGGGAAAAGGCAAAACAGGGAAACCTTTGGGATAAAAAGTAAAATGATAGACACGTATTCTTTTACTTAGGTGGGTACAGGATAGTTAACAGTCAACAATTAACATGGCAACAATGAAAATGAAAGAATTTATGGTCTCTGTCCTGGTGCCCAGGCACATTTGGTTGTGTCCCGAGGGGCCCGGAAAAAGGGAAGTTACAAGTTACTCTGACATTTCATACCTATGTTATCTTAGATGAAAAAAGACAATAGGCCCAGTTAAGGTAAAGATTGACCTTGTCAGGGAAGATACTGGCCTAGGATATGCCTACCCACCATAACTGCTTTTAGTTAAAGTTTTAATTTCAGACCATCCTTAGTGGTTACTTTAGGTCTTTGAGTTTGCAAGACTGCCATGCAGGCCTTCCCTGAGCTTCTCAGGTTAGCACGTGGCCCCTTTCATCCACAGGACTATTCATCCATTTGTGGAGGAAGAAAAACAACACATGTACATAAGCTGAAATAAATTGATAGGTTTATTAACGGGAAGATGATTGAATTATATTCTGATTGCTTCTTTTTTTATTAGGGAAGCAAAAATTAAGTTATTATTTGAGAGTAAGGAATTTATTTGGAAAGTATTAAATTTGGTTATCAGTTGGAAATAATGGCAATGAAGCTTTTATTGAAGCTTACAACTGGCCAAAATTACTGTTAAAGATATACTTAGATAAGATGGCAAGACGAAAGTTAGCAATATGACTGAAGTAGGAAAAATTAAAATTCATTGGAATAGTTAACAACAAGGTCCAAGTTAGTTCTCTTTATTAATGTACTCCTTGCTCTCTGTTTATGTTTCCCATATCTGTATGTTTCCCCCACTTTTTTAAATAATCCTCTCCAGCAGAACATTAGCAGAAGAATATGAGACCATAAAGACTAAATCTTTATTTTCATGAGAAATTTCTAGAGAAATGTTTGTCTGGAGAGATGACTCCCAGAAAATATTGTACTCTAGACTTATTTGCAGATACAATCTATTCATGTTAATTTTGTCCCTTTCAAAAATGAGAAATCAAAAGTTGTTTGTATTCAGTTATAGATTGTCAATAACAAAAAGGAAACAGTAGCAAAAGACTGCCCTGTGATTAAATCATCTAATTGTGAAAAGCCCTGTTACTTTATTGTAAGCACACCGTGTTCACTACACAATGCCTCTTGATGAAGTCCTCTGGGAAATAGTAGTTTTAGAAATTGCTCGTGCAGATTCTGTAGATTTGTACAACAATTTGACTCTTACATTACCTTTGAAGATGAAGCATTTAGTTCAATGGAAGAAAAATTAAAATCTAAGGCTTTTGGCGAATAGAAAAAAATGACAGTATCCTTGATCTTGGTTCAACACAAGATGATTGCTGCTCAGACTTCTAAGACACATTTGCATGTCCTGAATAAATGTCTCAGAAAGGCAAATGATACATTATTATGCATGTGATTCTTACATTCTAAGGGGAGGGATATATGTTAATGTACTTCCAAGGTTATTTAATGGATACTGATTTGATGGAAAGGACTTTACCACTGCCATTTAGTTTAGCAGGAGCAGGTAAATTAAAGCTAATGAGTATTCAGATCCTCCATGAAGGGCAAGAAAAAGAGCTCTTGTCTGCTGAGGGGCTTTTCGATAATGAGAAATAACAATGAATAGCTGCTCACAAGAGAGTGTCTCCAATTTCCAACTCATCCTTGAATGAGCATGAAGGTAGTGCACATAGCCTAGTACATTCTCAGTAAAATTTTAGATGTGAAGAATAAATGGCTACTCCTTTGTCAGTCAATATTTCTTTTTTACATTTACATACAAGGTTTTTTTACATGTATTTTTTATTTCTATGGCCATTAAATTTTATTTGTAAGGGCATTTTCTGCTGCAGGCAGGAAAAAAAGGAATTAAGAATGAACAGAAAAATGATTGCCTTCACCTAACAATATCAACAATCACACTACATGGTCTGAACATCCCAGAGAAGAGGCACAGATTGTTAGTTGGATTTATTTATTTTTTAAATTTATTTTTATTGTTGAATGTAGTATAGATGCCCCCCTTTTTTTCTTTAAAGTAATACCTAGCTATCTGTTGCTCATAAGAAATTACTTTAAATATAAAGACATAAGTAAGTGAAAACTAAAGGCATCAAAAATGTTATACTATGCTAGCACTAATCTAAAGAAAGTGGGAGTGGATATGTTAATGTCAGCCAAAATAGATTACAAAGAAAATAATATGTATTGTGCTTCCATAACTGTAAAGGAGTCAAGAAGGCAGGACAATTCTAAATAAGAGGATTGCATCTAATAAGAGAATTTCAGAATACATTAAGGGAAAATTGATAGACCTAGAAGGAGGAGGTAATTTCATGATTAAAGTCACAGATTTCAATACTCTCCTCTCAATAATTAATAGCTCAAGTAGACAGAAAATCAGGAAGGACCTAAATGGCACGAACAACACAAGCAATGAAATTAATTTGGTTGACAATTTTAGAATAATCTGTCCTCAAACAAAAACCGCACTGCACATTTTATTTTAAACTGCATAGAATATTTATCAAGATCAACTCTAAAACAGGTTTCAATAAATTTAAAGGATTTAAGTTACACAGAGTATGTTCTCACACCAGAATGGAACCAAGTTTGAAATTGATAACAAAAAGATATCTGGGTAATCCACAAATATTTGGAAACTAAATAACATACTCCCAAGTAACTTTAGATCAAACAGTAAATCAAAAGTAACATCAAAAGATTTTGAACTGAATGAAAATAAAGTCACAGTACATCAGTCTTTGTTGGATGCCACTAAAGCAGTACATTGAAAGAAATTTATAGCTTTAAATGACTTTATCCTATATAATAAAGAGGTAATATGCAAATTGACCATCACACCCTCGCACAAGATGCCCCCCCCCCAAGTGGTCACAAGATGGCAGCCACAAGATGGCTGGCAGGGAGGGCAGTTGTGGGCAATCAGGTCAGCAGGGGAGGGCAGTTGGGGGTGACCAGGCCTGCATGGAAGGGCAGTTAGGGGCAACTGGGCTGGCAGGGGAGAGCGGTTGAGGGTGACCAGGCCTGCAGGGGAGGCCAGTTAGGGGCAACCATGCCGGCAGGGGAGGGCAACTGTGGGTGACCAGGACCGCAGGGGAAGGCAGTTGGGGGGTATCAGGCTGGTAGGGGAGTGGTTAAGGGGTAATCAGGCTGGCAGGCAGGCGAGCAGTTGGGAACCAGCAGACCCGGATTGTGAGAGGAATGTATGACTGCCTAAACTGGCAGTCAGACATCCCTCCAGGGGTCCAAGATTGGAGAAGGTGCAGGCTGGGCTGAGGGACACCCTCCCCACCCCAGTGCACGAATTTCGTGCACCAGGCCTCTAGTTAGAAAATAAGAAAGTCTTAAATAAATGACATCCATTTCTACCTTAAGAAACTAGGGAGGGTGTCTATAAAAGAGAAAATTTAACACAATATAGATAAGAGGAAATAATAAAATCAGTGTGAAAATAATTAAAGTTAGAGAATAACAACAAAGATAAAACCAATAAAACCAAAAGTTGGGTCTTGGAGAAAGTAAAAAACATTAATGAGAACTATCCTGATTGATCAGGGAAACAAAGAAGAAACAGATTATATAAGAAACAAGAAATATGATATCATGACAGAATAACAGATATTAAAATGTTAATAATGGAATATTTTGAACAAATATTTGTCAATAATTCAAACTTAGGTGAAATGAACAAATTCCTTGAAAGACTACGCTAGCAAAGCTCTCTCACCAATAAACAAATAACCTGAGTAAATCTTTCACCAATTAAAGACATTGAATTAAAAGACTTCCAACAATAACAACTCCAGATCTAGATGGCTATATTAATGTATTTTACCAAACATGTAAGAAAGCAATAATACCCATTCTATATAACTTATAAAAATTGAAAAACAGCATCATTAGTCATTAAGGAAGGGACCAATTACAATCAAAATGAGATATCACTTGAAGTGAACTGATGTTTATCTCCCCAAATTTTATATATTGAATTCCTAACCCCCAGGTGACAGTATTTGGAGGTGAGACTTTTGGAAAATAATTAGGTCATGAAGGTAGAGACCTCATGATGGGAATAGTGCCCTGATTAGAAGACATAAGACAGATATGATCTCTCTGTTATCTGGCCATCTGCAAACCAGGAAGAGAAACCTTTTCAGGAACCAAATTGTTTGGCATTTTGTCTAGAGACCTCCCAGCCTCCAAAACTGTGAGAAATACATATTTATTGTTTAATCCACCCAGTCCAAACTGACTGAGATACCACTACACACAAAGTAAAATGGATAAAATTAGAAGCACTGATCATACTAAGTGCTGGTGAGAAAGTGAAACTCTCATATTCTTTTGCTTGATATTTAAAATGACAGAATAACTTTGAAAAACCGTTTGGCAAAGTTTCTTTAAAAATGACCCCATACACTTACTACATGATTCAGACATTCTACTCCTAGATATTTAATGCAAGAGAACTGAAAGCATATATCCATACAAAGACTTCCAAACAAATGCTCACGACAGTTATATATTTGTAATAATCCAAAACTTGGGGGGGGGGGGGGGGAGGCAGGGAAGCCCTTAAGTAGCTTAATGTATAAACAGTAGTGTATCCATATAGAATAATGTTCAACAATATAAATAAAAGAGATAGAAATGTACACAACCACATTATCATACTGAGTTAAAGAAGATAGACAAATAATATACTGTACTAGAGGCCTGGTGCATGAAATTCATGCATGGGAGGGTCCCCTCAGCCCAGCCTGCACCCTCTCCAATCCATGACCCCATGGGGGATGCCTGACTGCCAGTTTAGGCCCAATCCTAGTTCCTAACTGCTCACCTGCCTGCCTGCCTGATAGCCACTAAATGCCCCCCCCTTATGGCCTGGTCACCCCCAACTGCCCCACCCCTGATGGCCTGGTCGACCCTAACTGCCCCTCCCCCCCACCAGCCTAGTTATCCCTTACTTCCCCCCCTGCCAGCCTGGTCGCCCCCAACTGCCCCGACCTCTGCCAGCCCGGTCACCCCTCACTGCCCCCCTCCGCCAGCCTGGTTACCCTCACTGTCTCCCCCTGCTGGCCTGGTCACCCTCAACTGCTCCCCTTGTGGGCCTGATCACCCCATGCAGCCTGCTGCTCGGTCATTTGGTCACCCCTCACTGACCCCCCCTACAGGCCTACCACCCCAAGCAGCCTGTTCAGTCATCCGTTCAGTTGCAATGGTTGCTTAGGCCTTTATATATATAGGTGATTCCACGAGACCACTCTGTCAAGAATGAGACAGGGTCTTTTAGCAATTTTGTGAAGGGTCCAGGACACCAATGCCCTCAAATATCCTGGTCTTTTGCTAACATGGCTCCAATTTTAGTGAATGCATAATGTGAATGCCAAAAGACAATTAGAAGAAGACTGTTTTATAGCCACCTAACCAGGACAACCAATGCCCTTGCTTTGGGGAGTGTCATCACAGCTCCCTTCCCTGTTTTAATTCAGCCAGTTCCATATTATCCAATCACTCCTAATAATATTATCTAATAATAGGATAAGGTTTGTCATAAATATTTATTAGAGCTTACTAAGTGTCAGGCACTGTCCTTAGTATTTACATAAATTATTTTATTTAATCCTCATTAGTTTTCAAGTGAATTTCAATAATTGTCTTTAAAGAAATCGTTTTACTTAAAGAAATTTTAAGAGCATGTCCAAGATCACAAATCTAGGTAGTGATTGAGTCAAGATAGGAGTCTGTGTGTCAAGCCCCAAAGCCATTCTTCTGCACATTACACTACACATGTATTTCCATCTTATCATTCAATTCATTCCAAAATGAATCAGAGAATACAGTAGTGGGCCCTTATCTGTGCTTTGCTTTCTGTGACTTGTTACCTGAGGTCAACTGTGGTCTGAGGATATCGAATAGAAAATTCCAGATATAAACAATTCATGAGTTTTAAATTGCATGCTGCTCTGAGTAATGTGATGAAATCTCATGTAGTCCTGCTCTATCCTGCCTGGAATGTGAGCCATCCTTTTGCCTAGCATATCCACACTGTATGTGCTACTCAAATGTTAGTCACTTAGTAGCCATCTTGGCTATCAGATTGATTGATGAGTTATCTCAGTGCTTATGTTCAAGTAACCCATATTTTACTTAATAAAAGACCCAAAGCACTGATGCAGTGATGCTGGCTATTAGGATATGCCCCCCCCAAAAAAAGCGCCATAAAATGCTTCCTTTGAGTGAGAAGATATGTATATATAAGAAAAAAAACCAAAAACACATAGTGTTTGGTATTATCTGCAGTTTTAGGCATCCATGGGGGGGTGGGTCTTGGAAGTATTCTCTGAGGATAAGGGGAGGTTACTATATGCTGGAAAACATACAACAATATGGCTACTACCATAGCACCAACAACAAAAATTCTGGCTGGTGGTTCGGTATCATCTGTCCCTCTAGAAAAGTTTATCCAAAAATTACATTTTATTTTAACCACATAAGATGACAAAGAATATAAATGCTCTAATTATAATAGTTTGTCACTTTCTCTTATTTTTATGCTCCCTTGCTTGTATTAGCATTGGTATGGTTATGCATTTGCCCCAGAAGCCAGGAGCCAACTGAATGCTCAAGCGTAGATTTAGCATTAAGCCTTCTTTCCCTCTATTATCACAAAAGAAGGGGCTCTGACTGTGAAATGAATATCTAAATTCTCCTTAAGCACCAATCAGAAAAATAAAATAGAGTGAAAATCTTTCTTAAGTAAGGGATAATTTTGCTGTCTTTTTTCATTATATTTCTTAAGCCCACTTCCTTTTTATCTTTTTCATGACTACCACCATAAGTTTTCGTTCTTGTTGTCTGTTATATGAGTTATTTCACTACCTATTAATTTGTCTTTCATCTTTAGTCTTTTTTTAGTATTTTGTATGCATGACACTAACCAAAACTTTTAAAACAGTTTACTTTAACACATTCTCTCTCAAAACTTTCATGAGTTCTTATTATGCCCTCCTGGATGGTAAAGGGCATTTCACATTTATTTTTCTATTCAGACTGATAAAGAAATGCAGGAGCATTGTGATGTTTATTCTTGCACATATATTTTTAAATGAACACATTAATAAATAAATGAAAATGAAATATCATATAATGGAAACATCACATATCAAATGCATGTAATATTTAATTGTTCTTGTTCATTTTTCAAATAGTGTTATGACTAATTTGAGGGGCTCAATCCAATTAGTCCTATTGGATGTAATTTGAATTTGTTAAGTGTTTTCATGACATTTGGACACTGTCATGACCTGCAATTGTGAAAGCCCCATACTTGTGGAGCTTTTAAACTATGTCCACAAATCTTTGATATTATTTCCTTTTATTTTTTAAAAAATGTATTCTTTTTATTGATTTCAGAGAAGAAGGGAGAGGGAGAGGTAGAAACAACACGGATGAGAGGGAATCATTGATCAGCTGTCTCCTGCAAGCCCCTTACTGGGGATTGAGCCCGCAACCCAAGCAGCTGCCCTTGACCGGAATCAAACTTCAGACTCTTCAATCCACAGACTGATGCTCTATTCACTGAGCCAAACCGGCTAGGGCAGCATTAATTCTTTTTAACTGTGAAGCCTAATTCCTCTCCCCTTAGGAGTGGATAGGGTTTAGTGATTTGCCTCTATTCTAATGAGTAGAATATAGTGAAAGTGACCTCTTCTGTGACTTCCAGGAAGAGGGCTCTCTCTTGGTTCACTCCCTGGGAAAAGCCAGCTGCCTCCTTATGAGGACACTCAAGCAGCCCTGTGGAAAGAAAGGAGCCTGAGGTGGAAAACAGGTATCTGGGCAACAGCCTATGAGGAGTCCAGGGCACCTGGCAACACCCAGGTGAGTGACCTTGGGAGCAGATTGTCCAGCCTTGGTCAAGCCTTCAAATGACTGCAATCCTGGGCGATGCTTTCGTGGCAACTTTATGAGAGATCCTAAACCAGAACCATCCGGCTAACACATAAAAAATAATGAGAAATAAATGTTTATTGTTTTAAGTAATTACATGTTCCAGTGATTTGTTGTATAGCAAGAAATCACTAAAATAGAGCCTGGGGTAGATTTTATTTGAAATGAATGTGTAGGGGGATATAAGGAATATGATCAGAAATAGTCGATCTTGTACCCTCTCACTAATTCTTTTACATGTTAAAATTAATAGCTATTATGTTGGGAACACAGCAACATTTTTCCTTGCATATTTGGGTTACAAAATTAGAAAATTGCCTTGGAATCTGGATAATTAGTAAAACAGCTCAGTATTACATTATCATTATCATTCTTAACAAATAATCTTAACAAATAATATTAAAAGTAAACTATTTTCAAATAATACTATTTTATTCAATGACATTTGAGCATCATGTCACAGCTCTTAGGGACTCAGAGAATATAGCACGCTCTATGCCACAGTATTCGGCTTGTAATAATTTTCTTCTTTCTTCCCTTTATTTTTATAAAATAATCTCTACAGTCAAAATTACCTATTCATTGTGCATTATATTTTTACAAAGAAGATATATGTTTTGGTAGTGCATATGAACTTGTATACAATGGCTGTTGGATTAATATTACAATTGGTTTGCAAAGTACATATCTAAGTACATGTGCCACCCTTTTAAAAATAGAGCTTAAAATAGATATGGTACTTTATTTTATATTGTACTAGATAACAACAAAATAATTTCTTAGAATGTGGAAATATTTTTATAATTAGCACAATAACTTTGTAAAGAGTGAACATAGCCATAAAATAATATAGACTCTTTAGTCAACATGCTATTTTATGTGTTTATTTATAGAAATAGATATTAATTGTGTTTCTGTATTTCAAATACTTTTTGCCATAATAATAAAACAAAACTAAGTTTTACAAAGAATGCGAGTAAAACTATTTTTATATCCTTTTACAAAGCTCTTTAAATAGAACCATAATATTTTTCATTCTTACTTCAGACCATTGCATTTATTTACCCTCCTCTTACAGAAGTGTGAGTGTAACCAGTAAAATTCAAAAGAGAAAACTAATCCGCCTTATGGAGAGAGACAGCTTGTCATTCTCCACTCTCCATATCTACACTGATTTGATTTTATCTGGTATGGTTCTTCCACTTACCCATAAACCGAGGCTTGCAAATTCTTTTTTAAACCTGTGAGGGAATTCTAAATATGTTTGCATGGCAAATAGAAAAACTGCAAATTGTATACAGCAAGAAAATGTTCAACTATGGCACATCTCCATTCTGTGTGCTGTAGGGTGACTATAGATATGCTTGTTTTATTATTTTTAATTTGCATATCTTCCGTCTGTCCTTAAATTAGATGCAGGATCTTAATAATTTCACTTGAAACTCAAAGCCCAGATTTTGCTGTGTGAGGAAGTTTCTGAATAAGACATCAAGTTTCCAGCCATCAGAGGATAATTTATTGATACTTGTCAAAAGGAAGTATCAGTCTAACAGAAATCAAGACAAAAGGAATGCCTGATGAATTTTCTTTGAAGTGCCTTTTATAAAAGTCCTTGGTAATACATATTGATGAACTCCAAATTGTCTTGCCTGAAGGGAAAAGAAAGTAGACTGCTTTACACTGTCTTATAAATATTCATCAAAAGAATAAGACTTATGTTTCCAGGCGTGAGGTGAATGATTACGGTTATATGATTGCCTTGGAATCTGGATAATTAGTAAAACAGCCCTTGACAGTTTGAGAATTTTAAACTTGGTATCTTGCTGTCAATTCATTTGGAGTCAGAGATAGAGCTTCTTAATCCAAAAGGAAGCAGTGTTAGGGGGTGATGAATTTATATTATCAAGTTCTAGCCATGCATTGCTTTTCCTGTTGGTTTGTTTAGCTAAAATTAAAGTCAAAATAATTGTTTTTGTCTTATTTTAATTTTTACTTATTTACTTATTACTTGGAAATTTATTCTAATGAAACAGTACCACTCTTACTAAGGATGATTTGCTAGATCTGTGTTTTAATTAAAACCCAAATACTGTAGCGATAGAATGACTCTATCCAAAAGTCCAGAGAGAATAGTTTTGTTTATTTTTTGCATGTGATATTGTTGTCATTTTGCTTATCAGGACCCACTTTGGGTTGAGCAATTAACCGTGTGTTTCTTTTACTTATGGAGCCCGCATGATTAAAGATCAAATTTGATTAAATGGATATGGAATTTTTGATGTTTGGAGGACAAGTATCATTTCCAACTGGTTGTAAATTTCTTCTGACCCTACTTCCATGAGCTATCCTCATTGGAGAAAAATATTCCAATTCAGAGAACTTTATCCTTTACTAGAGGCTTGGTGCACAAAAATTTGTGCACTCAGAGGGGTCCTTCAGCCCGGCCTGTGTCCTCTCGCAGTCTGGGACCCCTCGGGGGATGTCCACCTGCTGGCTTAGGCCTGCTCCCCAGGGGTGCAGTCAGACATCCCTCTGGTAGCCTGGGAGCCCTCAGGGGATGTCCACTTGTCAGCGGGGAGCAGACATAAGCTGCAGTCGGACATCCTTAGCGCTGCTGAGGAGGTGGGAGAGGTTCCCTCCACCACCACTGTGCTGGCAGCCGTCAGCCTGGCTTGTGGATGAGCAGAGCTCCCCCTGTGGGAGCACACTGACCACTAGGGGGAAGCTCCTGCATTGAGCATCTGCCCCCTGGTGGTCAGTGTGTGTCATAGTGACCAGTCATTCCCAGTCTTTCTGCTATTAGGGTCAATTTGCATTTTACCCTCTTATTATATAGGATAGTGTTTAGCACTCAGATACAATTAAGCAAATATAATTACTTCTTTGAAGTAAATAGTTGTTCATCTTATGTAACTGAAACAAATTATCTCTGTTGAATGAAAGACACATTCAACAAGTGTTTGAAGAATGCTTGCTTCATCTTCAGCAGAAATAAGCACTTATGTTGCCATTATGGTCAGAGGACCACTCTACATCTCACATCTATCAATTGATAACTCGATGTGGACTTGAAGGTAAGAAAGTGAAATTTGAATTGATATGTGTTCTGCAGTAGAATGAGATAGAGAGAAGCAAAAATAAAGAATAAGGGAATGACAGATGGAGTAAATTATCCTTCCAGAAAATGTTTACCTGTTTTTTTTTTTCAAAACCCTCCCCTTGCTCTAAGGGAGATTTTACTGCTTCAAAGACCTTGGCCAGAAACATACATATATTTTGAAATATTCTGCAGTGCTGAGCTGTGATAAATGTGGAACATGACAATGATGGTGATGAGGGCATGGGTGATTTTGAAAAGGTAATTGGATAGTTTGGTAAGTAAATTTAATTTTTCAAAAGCAAAGGGATCATCTTGCACTCACTCTCTCGTTTGTGTTTCCCCCAATCTTGTACTTTGTATAGTGTGCTGTATAATTCATCACATTCGGGATCTATGAAAAATAGTTTGAAAAAAAGACTTTCATAAGGCATACGGTGTCAGCAGTCTGGAACACTTAAATCGATCATACAGAACACCTAGACGAATTCAATAAGGAATAGAAACAAACTAAGAATAGCCCGTGCACTGAAGTGTCAGTATCTCTAAGGAAATCTATTATTTTTATTTTATTTCTGAGAAACTACCACTGAGAGACTTACCAAGTATCTGTGATATAATTTTTAGGTCATTTTTTCCAGGTCTCCAAGGGAAAAAAAAATCCATTTAAAATATAAATGGAGGATTGCAGGAAAATGAGCAGGGCAGAAAAGAGAACTGACAATAAAATATTTAAAACTTTGCTTTATTTACCACATTAACCTGAAACCTTGTAATGTCAAACCCTGTCTCAAAGTATGTAACCAATGGTGCATAAAAGTATTATAGTTGAAATATTTCAAATGCCTAGATGCAGAGAACCACAGAGAAAGGCTACTCTCTAAAAATAGGAACTACTATTAATATTTGGCAAGTATGGGGGAACACAACAGTCACTAAACCACAGCCCTGGTTGGCTTTCTGTTAGGTCACTGTGTCTGCTCAGAGTGCAATGTCATAAGTGAGACAAAATGTACAGCTGTCTCCAAGAGGGCATATGATGCAAGGAAAGTGACTAGGGTTATTTTACTTTACAGAACTTTCCCTACTAGTAATTGAAGTGGCTTACATTCTGCTCAGTGGTTCATTGAAGAAAATAATGAGTTTTAATTGTATTCAGTGATGGCAGGGGTTGGGTGGGGGGGAGTGTCCTATGAGGCCTGCATCCATAAGAAGAAGGGATAGATGAGTATAAAGCACACACTCACACAAAATGTGCATACTCTCCAGGGTCAAATTAATTCTAATGAATACAAACGTAAATATAATGCGTTGTCATTGGTTTACCAGAAAATAAAGGAATGACAGACACAACAATCTTACATGGTAGTGATAAACAGGCATGGTTTATGTCATACTTGTTGAAGTGAAATTTGATACAAATTTTGTAGTAAATACAACAATTCCTAAGAGAAAAAAAGTGATCATACTCTTTGACCAAGAGAATCCACTACTAGACATTTATCAGAAGAAAGTTAATAGGAAATTGTGTCCATGTATATATGTAATAATGTTGATAAGCAGTATTTAAATAGAAAAAAAATACTAGAAATAACTCAATTAATAGTGGGAAACTAGTTAGATACATTATGTTAAACACAACAATTTTATAATGTTTAGCCATTAAGAAAATATTTAATAGATTATTTATATTTACAAAAAAATCATATATTAAGTGAGAGGAGAATATTGATGTGTATTTTCACTTCTATCTATCTATCAACTTATATAGATTATTTTATTAACTAAATTGTGTCCTCCCAAATATATATGTTGAAGTGTTAACCCTTTATGTCTCAGAATGCAACCATATTTGGAGATAAGCCCTTTAAAGGGAGAATTTAGGTAAAATGAGGTCACATGAGGGGGTTCCAATCCAATATGAGTGATGTGGTTGTTTTTTTCCACTTTGTGATTAAAAAATTATTTTTCAATTACAATTTATATTTAATATAGTGTGATGATTACAGGGTGTAAGGATTGGGTATAGGTGGATGAAGGTATAGAGGGTATAAATGGTGGTGGGAAAAATCGAAGCCTGGCTGGTTTAGTTCAGTGGTTGAGGTTCAACCTACAAACTGGAAGTCAAAGATCAATTCCTGGTCAGGGCACATGCCCGGGTTGCAGGCTCAATCCCCAG
Organism: Myotis daubentonii; assembly: GCF_963259705.1. NCBI lineage: Eukaryota > Metazoa > Chordata > Mammalia > Chiroptera > Vespertilionidae > Myotis > Myotis daubentonii. The sequence goes on along the minus strand of NC_081845.1, from coordinate 51,311,911 downwards.
TGGAGGCCAAGCGATGATTCTCTCTCATCATTAATGTTTCTATCTCTCACTCCTCTTTCCTCTCTGAAATCAATAAAAATAATTTTTTAAAAAATAAAAAATAAAGAAAAAACATTTAAAAATGTATTATTTTGTATTAGTTTCAGGTGTACAGCATAATGGTTAGACTGGTGCTTTTATAAGAGGGGATTAGACACACACAGTACTGAGGGAAGACCATGTGAAGATATAGAGAGAAGAGGGCTGTGTGCATGCCGAGGAGAGAAACATCGAATAAATCAAACCTCTGACACCTGCATCTGAGATGTCTAGCCTGAAAACTTTGAGAAAATAAATTTCTGTTGTATAAGCCACCCAACTTGTGTTACTTTATTATGACAGCCCTAAGAAATTAATGTAGATAGGTATTAGTCAAATGTTATTTTAATTCTTTTTTAAAAAATTGAATTTATTGGGGTGACATTGGTCAATAAAATCATATAGGTTTCAGGTATATAACTCCATAACACACCAAATATTAGCCAAATTTAAAAAATGGTAATCTCTAGATAATTTTTGTCTTGGTAATCTGTACTTTTTACATATTTTTAACTTAAATATGTATCACATATAATTTAAGAATCAACACTAATAAAAGAGAAAAATGGTAATTGGCGTACAACGATACCCTTTTCATTGGCTAATCAGGGCTATATGCAAATTAACTGCCAACTATGATTGGCAGTTAACTGCCAACTAAGATTGGCAGTTAACTGCCAACTAAGATTGGCAGTTAACTGCCAACAAGATGGCAGCTAATTTGCATATGTAGGCACAATGCAGGGAGGCGAAAGGGAAAGCAGGAAGAAGCCCCCTGCCACTGACAGTGATCGGAAACCCAAGGGGGAGCTAAGAGCTGGGGGGCAGGGCAAAGGCAGCCCTGGGGCCGCCTTTGCCCTGCCCCCCAGCCATGATTGGAGAATCAGGTGCCTTTTCCGCCCTGGCCAGTGATAGCAGGAAGTAGGGGTGGAGCCAGCAATGGGAGCTGGACACGGTCGAAGCTGGCAGTCCCGGGAGCTAGGGGTCCCTTGCCTGGGCCTAAAGCGGAGCCCACGATCGTGGGGCCACTGCAGCTGCGGGTCCCCGCTGCCCGGGCCGGACGCCTCAGCCAGAGGCATTAGGCCTGGGCAGGGGCGGAGCCTGCAACTGCGGGGAGCTGGGGGTCCCCTGCCCAGGCCTGACAGCTCTGCCAGAGGCCTCAGGCCTGGTCAAGGGGCCGATTCGGTGATTGGTGATCGGAGGGTGATGAGGGTCAACTCCTCTGGCCGAGGCATCAGGCCTGGGCGGGTGGCTGAGCCGGGGATTGGGGGGATGTGATGGTGCCCTTGCCCAGGCCTGAAGCCTGGGTCAGAGGCGTCAGGCTTGGGCGGGGGGTGGAGCAAGCGATCAGAGGGAGATGGGGGTCCCCTGCCCAGGCATGATTCCTGGGCCAGAGGCCTCAGGCCTGGGCGGGGGCCAGAGCCAGTGATCGGGGGGAGATGGGGGTCCCCTGTCCAAGCCTGACACCTCTGGAGGAGGCATCAGGCCTGGGCTGGGGGCAGAACCAGTGATGGGGGGAAATGAGGGTCCTCTGCCCAGGCCTGACGCCTCTGGCAGGCGTCAGGCCTGGGCAAGGGGCCGATCCTGCGATTGGAGGGTGATGGGGGTCAACGCCTGAGGGCTCCCAGTATGTGAGAGGGGGCAGGCTGGGCTGAGGGACACTCCCCCCCCCACACACACCCAGTGCACGAATTTCGTGCACCAGGCCCCTAGTATATATATTAAAAAGGAAAAATGTCAGTATTTTAGTTGTGAAACACTAAGTATTTGGTAATCACTCCTTCTAAGAACTGCATTAAGAATTAAGGATACAACACTAAATTTATCTGATTTACATGAAATCCTACCCAGAAACTAAACTTTGTAAGTTTTTTTGCTGTTATTTCTTGTTTTGGATGGAATCAGACAACATCTAAATTCACATGGTTTCAGTCATAGTAACCACATCAGAGTTGACTAGCTGAAAACAATTTGTTGCAAAGATCCTAAGTTCCTAGCCAATAGAAGCCTTATGTTACGTCACTTAAAAGAAGTTGTTGGTTTTTTTTTTTGACTTTATAGAGAGAGGAAGGAGAGGGAGAGAGAGATCGAAACATCAATGATAGAGAAACATCCATCAGATGCCTCCTGCACCCCCCCCCCCCTACTGGGAATCGAGCCCACAAACCAGGCATGTGCCCTGGCTGGAAATCTAACCAGTGATCTCCGTGCATGAGATGACTCCCAACCTACTGAGCCTCACTGGCTGGACTTACGGCACTTTCTTTTCCTCATAGTAGCTAGCAGAGTTCTAGACACGAAATAATTCTTCATAAATATTTTCTGACCGGCTTATTTAAGAAATGAGAATGGCAATCTCATTTCAATCATTTACTTTGCTTCAGCACTTTACTAATTGATATGTGTGTCCATTGTGAAAGGATATACCTAGAAATCTTCAGGCTGTTGATTTTAAATGCTACCCATCAAAACAGAATCAGGAATATGTCACTTTTCCCTTAAAAAAAATAAATGAAACCCTGAGTATATTGAGCAGAGAATTTGCCCTGGAAATGTCAATATCAGATGGGTGATAGAGAATAGGACATGGGAGTGACAGTCAAACTGTATTTAGTATGGTCATTTATCAAAAGTTTGACTGTCTTGTGCATAATATATTTTTGATTCTATAGGAGAATTTAGAGTAATCTCATCTTCTGAATCCAGCACATTCTCTAAAATCCCCATATGCATGTTGAGATTTAAAGAATGTAGTTTTATCTATAAAGGAAAAATATTTAAATATGTTTCAAATAAAAATAAATCATAAGCCTCCAGGAAATGTATCATTAAAGGCTTAGGTAAAATATTTCAGAGAAGAAAAATAATCTCTTTTTGACATTTGGTTGTTTAGTTTATTATAAAATTCTTCATAACACTATATAATTGTTTATAACCTATCAGCTTTCAGTCTCAGACATTGTATAATTGTTTTGATTAATTATATATGACATGGTTTAAATTATATTTATATAAACTTTAAACTCTGTAAAAGTTAACTTCTAGAAAATAATGATGTCTGAATATGTGTGTGTGTGTGTGTGTGTGTGTGTGTGTGTGTGTGTGATCTATTATCTATATAAATGGAAGGAGGTATCATCTCCACAGGGTATCAGATGTCCCAATTTTGTTTTCAAACATTCATTCAACACTTCAAGTGTCACTATGAGAAAAAAATAATTTGTGCTTTCTTCTGAGAAAATAAGTGTAGAGAAATTTAATTAAAAATATAAATGAGCTCTGGCCATTGTGGCTTTGTTGGTTGAGCATTATCTATGCACCGAGAGGTTGCAAGTCTGATTCCTAGTCAAGGCACATGCTCAGGTTATGGGCTCGATCTCCAGTGAGGGGCATGCAGGAGGCAGCCAATTGACGTGTTTCTCTCTCTTTCTCTGTCCTTCTCCCTTTCTCTCTCTCAAATCAATAAAAACACATTTAAAAATAAATAAATAAAAATATAAGTCACATTAGAGGGAAAGTACATGAACATCAAAACCACATTTTTCTGACATGGGGACCATCAAGTTCTCCTGCATTTCTTTCTTATCTTTTGTTTATCAGTGATTTTGCCTGGCCAAATGGGCCAGCCACCCTGTGCTAACTAGCCTCACTCCTTCCTCTTCATGTTTCACAAGAACCACCTCTGACGTTCATGCCGCAGCTCATTCCCCTAACATCCACCTGCGTGAATTTCAATCTTTCACCATTGGCCTGGCTGAGTTTAAGCCACTCACAAAAACTACTTTTTCTGAATTCACAAAAACTGAGAGTTTGTATTGAAGGTGCTGCAAAAGATGTTATAAATATATTAAGAGGTTTTACAAGAAAGGCTTCAAAGTTTTGACTCCTTTAGTAGAATATATAAAAAAAAAACCTGCCTAGGTTTTAAACACCTTGTTCCACAAGTCTTAAGCACAGGTGCAGCTTAAGTAACTTCAGCTGCATGAATATTAAAACATATCAAAGATCACTTGAAAGAGCTGTTCTTTACATTTAATAAGCACTTACTGGTTTTGACAATCTTAGTGAAATTTTTAATACTAACTTTTGGTTTTAGTCTCTCTAAGTGAAAACAACCAACATCAACTAAAAGAAAAATTTTAAATGAAAAAAAAATAGTATTCAAAATTCAAAAAAATATATAAGAATTATACCCAATTGAACTTCCAAATGCTGTAATTAAAATAAATGCATTGTATTAAACTTTTCGAAGTTATTAAAGTATAAAACTACACTAACACTTTTGGGATACGCTGGATTTCAAAATTCTTCATTAAAAGATAGACTTCTGTAATTCCCTAAACAAAGGAAAATAGTAATATAGTATACCTTCTCCACCTATTGTGTTTTACTCTCCTGTAGAAATTGCTGAAAATTACCTCGCAGGACAGTGTCACTGGCTGCAGTCACCCAGAGACTGAATGCCACGGAGATCAAGGGAGCAGCCTCAGGTCACAGTGCCGGTTCATGAAGGGAAAGATTCCCTGGGCTGCCATTCCTTTCATTTCTTGCTACATAAAAACATGAAGTTCACAAAGAACAATGGACTTGGTATTTTCATTATGGTGCCTGTATGCCTAAGCTCCTTCGGCTAAAGTTGCCTAATCCATAACTCTTGCTCCGTAATGCAGCATCAGGCATTTCCTTTGCATAAAACATGACCCCTGCTTAGACTGCAGTTAGGACCTTTCCCGAGGGCACTACTGCCATCGCCTGCAGAGGAGGCCCTGCTCTGGCCTTCCGCTGCCACCTCACTGCGCACAGCGAAGGGAAGTGTGGAAAGGGGGCTCTGGGAGCAGAAGAATGGGCTGTGATACTGTATTTGGCACTGAACACAGAGGATTACTGATAAATGTTGCTTCACAAAGAAAAGACTGTTCATTTTCCCCAGTAGGCTTTTGCATGCACTCTAAGATTTATTTTAGTCCTAGGCCTAAGTTATTTTTTGACTTTTGTATTTGAACGCTTTCTCGATCTATCTGTTGTACTTGCTTTGAAAATGTTACAGTGCCACGTCCGATTCTCACAGATATTGCACCCAGTCAGTGACCTTTTCTCATGTATTCATAAGCCTGTACCTCTCTTCTCATATGCTTATATAATTTCACATGCCAGGTACTTTGCCTCCTTTTGTCTATTTTGAGAGGAGAGATGGAAATAACCCTTACCTTTGAAAAAGAAAAAGTTGAATTTGTATATATCAGTAAGGATGTATAAAAGATATTCTAAAATATGTGTGAGAGCAGTGATGCTGCTATATATATATGTGACATAAATTTATATATATGTGACATAATTATATATATGTATGTATACATATATACATACACATATGTACACATGCCTCAGTTCACTATACAATTGTTTATAACCTATTAGCTTTCAGTTCAGACATTGTATAATTGTTCAGGACATTGCATATATGTATATATGTGTGAATATATAAAAATAAAAGGTAATATAAAAACATATAACTCACTGGTTTCAAACTTTTGCAGTAAATCACCTCAGGGCCCTTCAGAGGGTTAACCCAGAGGGGCACCATGGAATATAGGATATTTTAAATCAAGGGAAATATAGCAATATCACCATCTGTTAGACCTGGCACAGACTACTAGCTCCGGGTACATATTTTCCTCATTAGATTAAGGTACATTTGTTTCATTGACACCCATCTTTATCACTGTAATTGCTGTGATGGAAGCAAATACGACTGAACTTGTGTCAGAAGGTGAAGGTGGTACTGCTCAATCTGATTTTGAGATCTGAGAAGTTGTTCAGTACTCAGTAAGCATATGCATTAGTGACTGCAAGTATATAAGAATAAAGTAAAAAGTGTATCTAATCTATGTGTATTTTTTGCCAAAAGCTAAGTTGTTAGTAGGACATAAATACTTCCCAAATTTTTCAGATTTAATAACTTAATTGACATTAGTAGTAGGTATTTCTTTTGATCTAGAGAGGTACCCTGAAAAAATTACTTGGACACTAAGGGAGCTATAAACTGAGAAAGTTTGTATAACTTATAAACAAACTGGATTAATGGATTAATTTTTAATTGATCTTTGTATGAGAAAGATCTGTCTGAGCAAGAAGTACTATAATTACATTAATAGTAAAACTAGTATTTATGTACTGAGTGCTTACTCTTTAAGATCTTATACTTAAAGGTTTGTATGAATAATCCAATTTATTTATCACAATAATCTCTTAAGGTAGGTTTTATTTTAATCTCAATTGAGATTTAGCTCAATTAACTTTCCTAGGAAGGTATGGCTAGCTGGTATATCAACCCAAGCATTAAACTATAGTACAAGTCTTAGCAATAAATATGGCCAACAGCTAATAATATTAAAAAAAGAGCTCTCACTGGATATTTAGAAAAGTACACAAAAATTGCAATAGAAACATGAGCAGAATCCATGAATAGTTAATTCAGAAAAGAAATAATGTGGAAAAATAACTTACTAGTTATACAAAAATTCAAATTAAAACTCTAATGATTTCAACATCAGATTGTAGGCCCTATAATAGCAGCAACCATACATAGTCACGTCTGTGTTTGTCACATATCAGGCATCAATCAGTATTTTTCAAATGTCTAAGACTGCACTATTTAAAGTTAAAGAATAATTATTTATTCAACATTTATTTAGTACTTACTATTTGCAACGTATTGTATCACCCAGGACCTAAGTTAATTAAACAATTATTTTATAATCTAATGAAATAGACTAGATTATTATTTTATAGTTATTTTATTGAAGCATAATTAATTGGAAAGAGACAATACTCAATTGGTCTCCAGCTGGGGCATAGCTAAAAGAAACATTTTTTCCTTTCTCCAAAATAATCATATCATATTTTGTGCAAAGATTATTCAAAATTTATTTAGTACTTACTATTTGCAAGGCATTGTATCAGTCAGCAGCCAAGTTAATTAGATAATGATTTCATACTCTAATGAAAGAGACTAGATTATTATTTTACAGCTATTTTAAATACTAGATTAGTATTTTATTGAAGCATAATTAACTAGACAGAGGCAGTACTCAGCTGGTCTCCAGCTCAAGGGAGAACTATAAGGAAACATATATTTTTCTTTCTTCAAAAATAATTATTGCATATTTCCTGTAGGGATACTGAACCTTACTGGAAAGGTAGGTAGACGTTCAACCATTGAGCCACACTGGCTGGGCTCACCTTTTATTTAAAAGGAATTTTTTAGTGTTTAGAACTCAAATAGTCTTTGGAGAAATTTACAATTATGTGTTGATTGCATGCATTTTAAGTATATTGACTTAAATAGGAAGAAAATTTTTTAGAAGAGAAATAACAGATAAAGCTACTTTGAAAGACATTGCTGAATAATTTGTGTAGTTTTCTAAAGCTTTTGCCTTCTTTTTCTCAAAATAATAACTTTCAATCAATAGAATCTATACTTTTTCACAATAGCAAAATTATATTAAAAACTATACATTGCCCTAACTGGTGTGGCTCAGTGGATAGAGTGTCAGCCTTCGGACTGAAGGGTCCCAGGTTCGATTCTGGTCAAGGGCACATGCCCAGGTTGTGGTCTTGATCCTGAGTAGGGGGCATGCAGGAGGCAGCTGATCAATAATTCTCTCTCATCATTGATGTTTCCATCTCTCTTTCCCTCTCTCTTCCTCTCTGAAATATATATAAACTATACATTTCTGTAGGTCTCTAATCTTGTAAATATGAAGAGAGTTAGAGATTGAATAAGAAATTATGTAGTGAATAGAAATTAGGCATTGTATTATCCAAAATATGGTCTGAAAATCATTTAACATCTATTTTCTTTTCATGGATATTATCAGTTATAGATAAAAATTAGAGTTAAACACTAGAACTTACCACTATCACTCATAAATGAACTTGTTCCTTTGTTAGATCTTAACATAATCATAAATAAGTTTTCTCAAAAAATTTTAATATTATTGCAACAAGTTGTATTACTTCTTGGGTGTTTAAGTATGAGAATTCTTCATGACTCAAATAAATTATGTCCCCAAAGATGCTAATAATTCTGTCAGAGACTCTATTATAGCCTTAGGCCAGCCCATAAATGCCTCTTTAACTCATGTTGTTAGAATAAAAGAATACTTTATAAAGAAAATAGCAGATAATTATAATACTATACTTAAAAAAGAAAAATAAATAAATGGCAAAATGTTAAGATGATAAATGTATTCTTATTAAGATTCCAAAAGAAACATTTTGCCAAATGTATAAGCTTGAGAAGGGGAATGACATTTATGCTTTATTATTACTAAATTCATTTTTAAATCCTGTGTGTGTGTTTTGTGATAGTTTGTATACAAATATGCCTCCCTGCCTCCCCTGCCCCTCCCCTTGTCCCATCTCCATGAACACATGCTTCTGGTACGATGTTATCTCAGCAGTTCCCTCTGCCATTGAATCGGAAAGGGCCCTGTGTAGCAAATAGAAAGCAATGGAAGTCGTGCTCCATGACTTTGGAGGTTAGGTAATAAAAAGCTATGGAGCTTTTGCCTTGGGCTTTTGGAACACTTGCTCTGGGCAGAAGCTAGTTCCCATGTAAAAAGTCCAGTCACTCGGAGATTCCCACACTGTGAGGAAGCCCAAAGTAGCCAAGTGAATTCGTCATGTAGAAAAGGAAGGCGGAGACTAGGGAGGGAAGGGGATGGAGGAACAGAGAGAAATGGCCCATTTCCTGCTGTTTGAATCATCATAGCTGAAAAGTCAATTGCATGAGTGGTAAGTCCACTTGAATGTCTAGCCCAGTTGAGACTTCAAATAACTCCAGCCCTAACCACCATTTTCTGTAACTGCTTGAGAAGCACCAAGCAAGACCACCCAGCTGAACCCAGTCCACCCACAGACTATGAAAGGTAATAATACATTGTTGTTTTAAGCTACACAGTTTGTGGTTTTGTTGTTATAGTAAAAGATATAACACCAACACTAAATTGCTTTCACTGACTAAGATTAAAAGGGCACAGAGAAAGGAAAATATTTTCCCTATTGGCTATGTTAAAGTTAAAAGGAAAGGTGGCCGGTCAAGAGGTGATGATTTATTCCCTGGGTGATTTAATTGCTGTCTAGACAGTCTTAAAGAACCATTTTATGGATGTGATGTTGATAAACCAGTTTCCAAAATTTTAAAAATGTTTCTATTTTGATTTATAAACAGCACTTTCAAAACTTTTCAGTAAAGACCTAGTGACTCATAACAAAGGAATAATGTTATTATATTCTATGATATTCTCTATGTCAATGACAGGTCGTAGATAACCATCCGGATATATTTGTTTATGTATGCAAATACATACCTTAATGTAGTCATCCTTCAACACAAACACAATCCTGCACCCAAGGGAGATTTTTATTCAGTTCATGAAATAGGAATCAGAAGATTCAATTCAGTCCAACCTCTTTTTAGAAGGGAACATGGCTTTATCTGAAAAAATGTGAGACTATTGCATGTTGTATTAGAAAATAAAATTAAATTCAGCTATCTCAGAGGACAGGTTCAGATTTAATAAAAATAAATGTGACTGTTCATTCATTCAAAAAAACACACTCATTTTTCTACAGATGCTTCAGTAAAGAGAACACTAATCTAATTATAGTATTTAAAAAGAATAAATTGTCTTTGTGCTTGCTATAAAATAAACAGCACAGCTGCAGGCCTGCCGAGCTTCACTTATTAAAGAAAAATACCTTTTGATGATTAACAAAAGCAGATTTGTTTGAAGCATGAATATGCTCACTGGAGTCTCCTGAACGGAAGGGATTTTAGGAAAGGGAGGATTTCAGTGAATCGGGGAAAATGTAAACCTAGATAATTAGAGTTAGATAACTTTTGCTCCCTTTTGATATATGCTGTTGGCAGGGGTGAAGGATAGGGGGTGGAAAAGAATAAAAGATGAAAGAAAAATATAATATTGGTTTTCTAACAAACGATCTCTAATTATTTTTTGACATGGAACTTTTATAACAAAACCTTTTGGGTAAAATGGCTCAGTCATTGTAACAATTTAAAAAAGATATTGCCTACATGAGGCACTGGAGAGTTTGACTTTTAATCTGGGGTGAGGTTTAGCTACAGATCCTTGTGCAGGTAAATCTTACCTAGGCTCACTGCTAAGGGGTTATCAGGACAACACTCATGAGTTTCCTATAAACTAGACACTTGGCACAAAATATGCTTGGATATCATCCAAACTGGGCAAACTGGGCAGTTTATGAGTGCAAAGGGGGGACAATTAATAAATAATTAATAAATAATTATGCTGGGCCAATAGGGATCATCTTAATTTGTCACTGTCTCCTGGAAATATAGTTACTATACATAGAGATAATGTTGGTAGTAATTTGTAGGGTCTCCCTGTGTCTAAAATGGTCTGACCAGTGTTCTCTTTTTACAGATAAGAACATAGAAGAGGATTAAATCCTTTGTTTGAAGCACAGTTCACCAGTGGCAGAATAGAACACAGTTTTCCCATTGCTTCCCAAAGCCACTGCAGCCAAAGATTCCCACTACTGGTCCACCTGACGTATTACCTAAAGGCTTTGACTTGGCAGACATTATAAAAGATCTTGCCCAAAATAGAAATGCTATCTCTGAGTGGTTATGTATTAAGCCAACAACACTAAATAACTCAGAATGCATTTATCATATTAGTAATTTATTTCCTTGAAGAGCAAGGAACAGAGTCCCAAAGAAATGAGTCAGAGGACAGACATTTTTTCGTGAGAGCATCAATGTAAAGGAAGTGCCCAAAAGCATGGGTAAGAGCCACAGTAGTAGCAGAGCAAACACAAGGATACCCCAAAAGCCATTTTTTCCCTCTCATAAAGCTTACCAGCTACCTAAGAATAACCTTCCTCTAACCACAAAAACAAAATTTCTACGGCAAATTTTTTATTATTGTTGTTTACAACTATTTCTATTGGGTTTCTTGTCCTCATCTCATAGACCATAACAAATATCTCTACAAATACTTGCATTTCACTGCAGCATATTTGCAAGAGTGAATTAAAGAAACTAAAACAAAAAATCTGAAAAACAAGCACTACTTCTTTGGCTACCGTGCCAGGCTTGTTATGCTCTCATATACTCCCTTAGTTATATTTAAGGGGGAGAGTTCACTGTGGGAGCATCTGTGGAGACAGAAGGGAGGTATGCACGTGGCTGGGCCTGGCAGGTACCTGGAGAAGGTTATGCAGCTTTGTTTCACAGGGAGAACCAAAACTACATATCCCAGACCTTGTTCAGGATGCCCGGTGGGTATGTCAGAAAAGTCCCAACAGGGAGCTTCCAGGTGTCCTTTCCCTGTGGAGTCATGGACAGCCTTGACTCTCCCAGAAACAAAGTGGACAACATAGGCATTACTGCTAACCGGGGGAGTTCACCTGAGCCTTGAGTCCAGAGATTTTATTGGAGTCTGATCCTGTAGACATGGTTGGCTGATCATGCAGCTGACCTCAGTCTCCACCTGCTCTGGAAGTCTAGCTGATACCCGGTGACCTAGGGTTCGCCACCATAAACCACACAGTTAGACTATTTGGGATGGACCAAGGCTTCTGGTTAAACAAAGACACTTTTATGAGGCTCCAAAGGCTTAGCAATTGCCTTGCAGGAGCATTCGGCAAGGGCTGACCTCTCTTTGGGCAAAGTTAAATTCTTTATTGCATACCTCTGTACAGACATTTCTGAGATCCCCCTTCAGGGCTCTGCGTTGCTGGAGCTCTGCTCTCCCTGGTCCCCCGACTCACTCACCCACTCACCCACTCACCCACTCAATGCTTCTCCATATATTCATCTTCTGCTGCCCATACTAATTGGCAGACTTTCAGAAAGTCCACCTCAAATTTCTAAGGGAAAGAATTGGTTTAGTTTATGACCATAATGTTTGAGAGTTTAAAGATTTGTTAATGGCCCCTTCATGGGCTCCTGACTAACCCAACTAAGCCTGCATTTGGCCTGTCCTTAGATCAAATCACAACTCTCATCCAATCAGCTGTGGCCAAGAGCAATGCAACCCTCATAAATAATTGTTTTTAATGCTGTCATTTGCATAAAACTTGTCATAAAATAACTTATTTGTTGGTGTCAGGTATGAAAGATCCAGTGTAAATAGCATTTGAATTTAAGATTAATAATAAAAGTAGTTTGCTTTCCTAGGCCACATGAGAAAACATATTCTTTTGCTTTGTAGCCACAATATTGGCCCTTTGGCTTTGAACCTTGTATAAGTGATTTCCATATTTATCCCTGGAATCAAAATTATGCCAATTCAGGATCAATAATTCTTTTGTCACTCAACAGGTATAATATTTAACTTTTAACCATCTTTTACAATGAGAGGGATAGAAAATCTTATGTTCTATCATGAAATGTGATTTTATTTTATAATGATGAGAAATGGGTATCCTAGAGCTATGGACTGAATGGTATCACCTTAGAGTTCAGATGTGAAGGCCCTAATCTCTAATGTGGCCATTTGGAGATAGGGTCTCTAAGGAGGTAGTAAAGTTTAAATGAGGTTAAGTAAAAAGAAGAGAGGTGGTGTCCTTCTAAGAAAAGGAAGAGACACAAGCAGTTTCTTTCTCTTCACATACCATAGAGAAAGGCCATGTGAGGATTCAGCAAGCAGGAGGCCACCTGTAAGCCAGGCACAGAGCTCTCACCAGAGACCAAACCTGCCAGAAACTCGATCTGAGACTTAATACTCTTCAGCACTGTGAAAAATAAATGTCTAAGCCACCCAGTTTGTGGTATTTTGTTGTGGAAGCCTGAACAGACTAATACACCTCAAGTTATGACTAAATAAATAACTGAATAAATGACTGTATTAATAGCATTGTTGAGTATGAAATGAGTAAATAACTCAATAAATTAAAATAAGAATTCAAGCATATTTTACTCTCAGAAAAATCATTTTCACTCTTCATTATAACTCAGAATTTCCCAGTGAAGGACTTAGAATTTAGAAAGACTTTGATTTGGCTTAGGTCTATAATATTTATATGACTTTGTGTCATTGATATATTAAGATTTTTTATCTTTTGTATAGACAACTGGGAATCTTTCATTTGCCATGCATTATGAATGAAACTGAAGTCATCTGAAGATCAAATATCAGTGAAGCAGCAGAAAGCATTAGTGAGCAAGAACAATTCACCATGTGACCATCTGTCCCACATTCTGATTTCAAGAGGTTTGGCAAGTCTATAAAAATACCATGGGTATACCTTCTTTAATGGTATATTTTTACTGCCAGATATATTAATTTTTAATTGCATTTAACTGAGGCATTAGTGATCATCAGTTAGACAAATCCAAGATCCTAATGGGTATATATATATCACAGTCTTCTTTTTCATGTTTAAAGGTAACATCAAATTTATACCACCTGGTTTAGGAATTCATTTATTTATTTTTCATACTCTATGGGTACTGTAATACCTCATAAAATTTCATATTAGCTAAAGTCTCCTGCGAGGAAAATAATATGGTGGTTAAATTTATTTGAATTTCTTTACTGCAGATATTTAGCTTTGCATTTTTTTGTGTCACTATATACATTTTCATGCATTTTATAAAACTTCCTCGCTAACAGGAATGTATTGAAGTGGGGAAGTCAGATCATGACCTGTTATTTTTAACAAGATTTGCATATAGTTACAGAAAATAGAAGTGACTTAGAATTATTTTAGGGGTGTCTGGACAAGTGTTCTGATATGAGAAACATACCAAGGCATTATAATTACATGGCCAAACATCTGCATCCTGCATTTCCTCATGGCTTCCTGGACCAGAACTTGGGTTCTAGGAGGGAAGATGTCACTGTTCAGATATCAGGAGAGATGATTAAACTTATTTAATCTTCTTGCTTTGGGACTCTAAGATTTTTAAAAGCAGAGACTTTTGTCTATTTTGTTCACTGTTTTATTCCCAGAGCCTGTGTTTGCTCCACACATACCATAATTATTCAAGAAATATTAGTTGACTCGTTGACTGGAAGGAAATGAAACCAAATGTCATTCCCACTGCTCTGAGAAGGAAAAAGAAAAGAAATAAACTAAATTGTTGAGATGTCCTCCTCTCTAAGCCAACTGTCTTCTCTGTGGGAAAGATCCCTGAGAAAAAGCTGAGAGATATGTGGGACATATATGACAACTTACCAAACTTTGGCATGGTTTGAAGTATTGATAGTGATGCCATGAATTAATTGACATATAAACTGATGGGTATAAATAATTAGTTTTTTAATAATAAAAGTCATAGTTAAAAGCAAATTGATAGGGAACCAGAAATGTCATGTGTAGAGTCACTTCCAATGAAAATCTTTTGGAAATCAAGATCAAGCATCACTTAAGTGATGGTGGAAATCCAAGTAAAAATGTGGTTCCATTTACCCATTGCTTTCTCAGAAATACAGTCATTGTATACATTCAGTTATAATGTTATAAAATGCCAGGAAAATAATAATAAGAATTGCACTAACATAAATACTAAACATATTAATGTGACAATTCTAAGAAAGAAAATATAATGTTTTGATTGATGTTTAATATACATTGAGCTTCATTCTATTCTTTGCATAGGCAAGTGGGCTGGCTACCCTCCTTCCTATAGGGGATAAATAGACACTCTGAGATGGGACAACCAATGGAATTATCCTAGAGAATATACAATCTTTTCTACTTGCCAAATTTACAAAGTTCTGTCTCCAAATATTTTATGTTCAGGGGTGGAAAAAATAGGTTAATAATAATAATATATAATACAATAATTAATTAAAAGTAATAATACAAGAATAAACTCTGTTTCCTATACTCACAAGTATAGACTTACTTTTGCCAACCCCTGTACTTTATGTTGCTGGTAGCCAGTACCTCCTTGTTGAGTTAAATTGATTTCATACATATATGTGAATTCTTGGGATAATTGAAGGAGCCAGATCACTTGATTTTATTAGTATTTACCTTGTTAATTTACTTTCTTTTTCATCATCTTAACTCTTTTTTGACCCAGAAAAAATCTATTTCTAGGAATTTTAACATAATTGATGTTTACTGGCTATGTTGAAATTTAAAAAATATTTTGTTTGCCTATATCTGCCCAGGCAGATGGAGATGGAAGTCATATACATATATGATTATGCTACAACTTTCATCATATATATGTATATATTCTTTTAATCAATTTATTTTGCCCTCAAATACCAACTACCCTATTTACTGATTGCAATCAATTATAACTAAATGTTTAAAAACTGAATTCTGATTCAGACCAAAGCTTTCTCGGTAAATATTAATGATTTGATGTTAATTATTATTAATGTAACTGTGTATTGAGAGCTTAATATATACTGCCAGTTGATGAAATCAATGATTGATTTTAGGTAGCTTGATGTTTCAGCAACTACTAAAGTAACTTCAAATGAAAGGGAACACATTTTGTGTCACATTTTATTCCATTAGGGACTACTTATTTTTAAGCTTCTGGAAAGACAAGTTAGAGTTAGAAGAAACAGGTGGGAAGGTTTTTTAATCAGAAGAGAGTGTTCAAGCACAAGAATGCATTTCATATTTAGTTAGCCACAAAATGCTGAGTCAGAGTACACAGGAAAGTGAGAGGATGGCACAATAAGAAACTAGAGATTTAGATGATGCAGAGCTAAGGAACTGGGCTTTATCTTCTGAGGAAAGAATTTATGCTGGGGGAGTACAATCATATTTGAATATTACAAAGATCACTCTGAGAACATGTAGATGTTGTATTATTGATGCAGGAACATGAACTGCATAGGTAATTATGATTGAACAATTTCATTAGTCCAGTCAGGAGATAAATAGTGCAAGAGAAGATAGATAACAGAAAACAGATTTGAGAGTCATTTAGGGGACAGACTGACAAAGACTCCTATGTTTCAGGCTGGGGATATCAGTAATAATCAATATTTCTCAAAATTGGGCATTTAATGAGAAGGAAGAGTAAACATAGGGAAATGAGGGTGAGAAAATGAGAAGTTCAAAGCCATGTGAAGTTTGTGGTACAAAGGGAAAACTCAGGTGCAGTTGTTCAGGTAAAGAGTCAATTTGATAGATAGTAGATGAAAGTCTAGCCTAGAAATATTGGGAAACAATGCAAATGAGAAATAAAGACAGCATGAACAAAAGCAACAGCAGGGGAAACAGTGAAAATGGGATGGAATTGAAAGGCATATTGAAGTTAGATTCGGTAAGACTGGTGCTAAATTGATTTAACATTAGAAAAATCCATTGCTCTTTCCAAGCACCAGAGCCAGTGCTGTTAAAGGTATGTCATTCTGTAGGTACAACTTCTAACCTTTAAACATAACTTTAAAATACAGTTCTATAGAAATGTTTTTTACATTAGCTTATTAAATGTAAATTGTAGGTCAAGGTACATGTTATCCATTTTTAGTATCCAAAGCAACTAGTATTATGTATTTGGCCAATACATGTTTGCTGAACAACTCAAGAGAACTTCAGCATTTCATGGATACATTAAAAAAAAAAAGTATGAAAAATGAACTGAAAATAAATACCCAGAAAAGTAGAAGGAAGAGTAGGAGACAGAAAGGCAAAGTTATCAAGAGAAGAAAGAATTTAAATAGAGAGTGGTCAAAGACATTACAAGCCCCAGGTTAGTTAAGTTAGAAGCCACTGGCTGCATTCTAAAATTTTTAACTATCTCAATTTGGCATGAACTCATGATATCATTTAAAGGGTTGAATAACCTTTAGGAAAGGGACTATGACTGTATCTAGAGCAATACATTTATTGATTTATGATGTCTCAATTTGTTTTAAATTCTAACCTGTTAAACCTTTTAAATAACAATTGCTGGGATTTTACATGAGCTTCAACAAAAGCTTTAAATCTCATCTACAGATACATTTCTCAGATTCGTTTTGTGTATGATGTCTTTCTAAAAAAGATTAAAAATCAATAAAAACTACTACTAATTCAATTTAAATTTTATGTTTATAATTTGCCTATTAACTAGGGAACAGAATATATATTATGCGGTAAGATAACAGCTCTTTCTTATAGATTCAAAATATATGTAAAATATATTGGTATATATTCTTCACATGTATATATTTGTATATACATATACATCTATGTACTTCCTCATGGAGATGTCTAACTAAATTTAAAATGGTGACAAATAAAAGCAAATTATATAAATGCCTTGCCAAACCTCTCAAAACTATGTTTTAAATTATGAAAACCCTTGATACTATTGCTAGGAAATTTGTGTAGTCTTAAGGAGGAGTAAATCCAATAAAGAAAAATAAAACCACAGGTATTGTCTCATAGTATATGCTTGGCATTATAGTCTGTGGTTCATTTGGTTTATTTCATCAAATTCTAGAGGCCCAGTACACAAAAATTTGTGCACTGGGTGTGGGGGGGTGTTCCTCAGTCCTGGTTATGCCCTCTCGCAGTCTGGGAGCCCTCGGGGGATGTCCAACTGATGACCTAGGCCCACTCCCCATGGAGAGCGGACCTAAGCCGCAGTCTGGCCTCCCACTGCAGGAGGCGACTGGCGAGCCAATTGGGGGACAGCACCGGCCAGCGAGTGGCCAGCCCCGCCCCCCAAGGTGACCAGTGGGCTGATCATGGACTGGTGCCAGCTGGCCCCGCCCCCCAATCACCCCTCCACCACTGGTTACCGCCCCCTCCCTCTGCCCGCTGGCACCCACCTTGGCTGACTTGATGCTGCCTGTTTGCTAGCCCCATACCCCACCCAACAGTCATTCTGCCGTTCGGTGAATTTGCATTAGGCTTTTATTATATAGGATAATTGCATGAAATTAGCCTATGCACTATGAACTCTCTATAGATAACCATATTTAATATAGAAGAAATATATACAATTTCTTAACTATCTAACCTAAGGTAATAAACTCCACTTTGGTAGCTAAGCCAGGATATAAGCTCAAGCAGACTGACTCCAGAACTTGTGTTCTTAACTACAGCAGATTGTGACATTTTTATTTTTTTATTTTATTTTTTTGTTAATACTGACCTGATGATATTTTTCCATTGATTTTTAGAGAAAGTGTGAGAGAGGGAAATATACACAGAGAGAGAAACATTGATGTGAGAGAGACAATTGATTGGTTGTCTCCCACATGGACCCTGACCAGGGCTGGTATGCCAAACCAGCTGGGGTTCTGAAGTAATTTTTTAAAAATAAGAAAGCTGAGGAGTGCTCTTTCCTCAACCCCACAGTATTTGTGAAATTAAAAAAAATCCTATTTTTTTTTTCCATTTCCATGAGTGATGTCAGTTTTCTAGAGGGATCGCAAAAATCAACAGACAAGTTTGAATATGCAGTTTATCACATGAAGCAATATCTTTTTTTTTTTTTTTACAATTTACAATATTAAAAACAAAATTCCCTAAATGTTAGAGTTATTATGACTTTGTTTCTTATCTTTTGAAGGCAGGAACAGCCCTAGATGGTTTGGCTCAGTGGATAGAATGTCAGCCTGGAGACTTAAGGGTCCCAGGTTCGATTCCAGTCAAGGGTACAGGCCCGGGTTGTGGGCTCGATCCCCAATAGGGGGTGTGCAGGAGGTAGCCGATCAATGATTCTCTCTCATCATTTTTGTTTCCATCTCTGTCTCCCTCTCCCTCTCTGAAATCAATAAAAACATAAAAAAATATACATAAAGGCAGGAACAAGAAACAAAAAATGCAAATGACACGAGAAGGTTATGTGTCTACTGTCTCAAAATGTGAACAACAAAGACCTTTGAAAATTGTCATAGATTCTTAGTCTTTTCAAAGCCAATGATTTTTTAATCACATACATATTGTACATAATTAAGGTATTACAAAAATTATCATCTCTCACTAACTCTCTCTCTATTGGGCCCTTATTTTTTTCTTTACTTAACTGAGATTTGATATTCATCACCATAATCTATGCGGTGTTTAGTTTTCTTAGTCCAACATCGCACCTTCTTTCTTCATTGTACTATGTGTTTGAACCACATTACTTTTTTAAATTTTGTTTTATTGCTTAAAGTATTACAAAGAGTATTACATATGTCTCCTTTTTCACCCCCTTGACCTAGTTAACCCAATTTTTCACTACCATTACACACACACACACACACACACACACACACACACACACACAATGTAATTTCTCTAGCAACTGAAAGATTGCCTGGCAAGTAAATAGTGCTTAATAGCCATGTGTTAAGTGGATGAGTGCTTTTTCTTTATTTTCTTAAGTATCTCTCATGGGAAATGTTTTCAAACCTTTTTAAGACCTTTAGCCCGTTGACTCCAACCTTTTTTTTATTTTTTATTCCATGGAAATGGTCCTATTTCCATGGTTTTTCCTCCCTGGAAAAACCTCAGGCAAACCTCTCAGAGGCTAAGTCATCTTCCCCCACTAACCAGTGCTAGACAAAAACAGGCAACGGAGTTGCCATTGTGTAAAGCAGGATCATCAGCCTCAACTATTCACTCAACACCATCTTACAATTTTATCCTATTTTGCTAGTAAGACTATTTCCCCATCTTCCAACTACTCAATAGCTGTTCATTTCCCTATGTAGAACAGTTTCTCTGATACTCTCCTCACCTCAGATTAACAGACTCTCCTCAAAGGAGCTCATTTGGTTACCAGAAACACCCACTGTTTATTCTTCCAGTATGAATGTTCTCCCAAAAGGAATTTTGTGGGCAGGCTTGAAAGTAACTACTTTTCCTCAACTCTACATGGAGGAAAAATAGATGTAACAAGTTAGAATTTCATAATATTGTGAATAATGTACAACAATTATTTGTCAGCTTGCATAGAGTCTTAAAATGATGATGAATAGTACATGTTGTGAAATGTATCTATAAGATCAACATTTCTTTAATGATGGTGATTAAAAAAATTATAACTTCATAGATGTGCAAACCCTAGAGATTCCATTAAAATACTTAACTATTGTAAAAGATGATTTAAATCCAAATTATGTCAGTCTTACACTTAGGCTAAGAATCAAGTTTACATTTAAAATATT
The DNA here is from genome assembly GCF_963259705.1 of Myotis daubentonii. NCBI lineage: Eukaryota > Metazoa > Chordata > Mammalia > Chiroptera > Vespertilionidae > Myotis > Myotis daubentonii. The sequence goes on along the minus strand of NC_081845.1, from coordinate 51,291,710 downwards.
GTATTTTCTTTTCTTACCCATCAAAGTTCTTTGAGAAGTTTTGTCTAAACATTATTTTTTCTAATTCAGTGTAATTTATTAAGACATTAACTATTATTTGTGCCAGTAAATATAATATAAAATGACATTTTAAAAGATAATAGAATTTAACCTTCTAAAACAGATTTATCATCTGTTAGAGATAAAAATGCCATGTAAATGCTAAAATAAACTATTTTAATGACAAAATTAATCTGTTACTGATGAAGTAACTAATCAAATTTCCAAGCTTACAATAATCAATGAACATTACATGATCAGAACAAATTTGCTGCAAGGCATAAATGGACTTCAAACTACCTCTATCAAACAAGAGTAATTTATTGGCAAACATAACCAAAGTAAGGACAGAGTTGATAAGGACTCAGGGATAAATATGATCTCTTCACTCATCTTTTCTCTTTCTGTTGAATTCTCCCATACGTGCTAGACACAATGTTACTGGCAGCCTCAACATTTAAGTTCCCTAATATATGAAACCAAAGATGAGCTAAAACTTCTTCCATATTGTCTTAAGTTTATAAATCCCCAGGAATGATTCTTATTGGTCCTGCCTAAGTCAGATAGTGACTCCATTAACAATAATCGCCATGAACAGGGTATCAGAATCTGTAAAAAATAAATGAAGGGTTCCTTTGGAACTACTTAGTTAGTATTGGGGCAAGTAAATTGCTAGAATGCATTGGTGGGAGGCTAGTGCACATGCGGTGAATTTTCCCACTAGGCAGACAAAACGACAGATGTTTTTAAACAACTATTTGTTTTGTCTTTCTTCTTTCTAATGGGAGACCATTGTCCTAGACGCTTAATTGGACTTACACTTTTTTTTTTTTGGCAGCACAATGAAAGGGCTTCCATAGTTTGAAGGAGGCAAACAGAACAGTTTAACTCATGCATATTGTTCATATTACATAGAGAGGAAAACTCAGCTTAGTTTCAAAGGAAAGCTGTTCACTTGAAGGCACTTAAGGGGGTTATAAACCTTTCCAAAGATAAATAACTTAGTGAAGAGGTTGTGGACTAAATATTTGTGCAACCAGCCCTCAAATTCATATGTTGAAATCTAATCCCCAATGGGACGGTACTTGGTGGTTGAGCTTTTGGGAGGTGATTAGGTCACAAGGGTGGAGCCCTCATGAATGGGTTTCGTGCCCTTACTAGTATAAGAGGCCAGAGAGTTAGTTGCTTCTTTTCCATCTTGTGTGGACACAGAAGTCAGCAGTCTGCAATCCAGAAGAGGACTCTCATCAGATCTGGCCATGCTGGCACTATAGTTTCATATTTCCAGCCTCCAGAACTGTGAGCAAATACATTTCTGTTGTTGATAAGCCACCCAGTATAAGGTATTTTTTTTATGGCAGTGCAAATTGACTGAGATGATAACTAAATTGATATTATGGAAAGTAACATGGAGATTTCACTGTCAGGAGGTTTGCATATGCACAAAAGCTTAAAAATATGTAGTAGCTTAAAAAGAAGCTATGATACAATGTGCTATAAATAAGTATTTTGCTACTGAGGTAAGGCTCAGAAAATATTACCTTTCAATCCTTTCAAATAAACAAGATGCTTTTCTTTTCCACTTTGAAGATATACTGTTTATTTATCAACAATTAATATTTTTCTTTTGTGCCTGAACTTTGTGAACTAGGTCTGTGAGACTCTAGAGAGCCAGGTAGAGTCTCAGGGATTTAGGAATCAGCTACAAAGATGATCAAATACATTTAAGAGAAAACAGAGATGATTCTTTCCTTTGATCTCGTTGCTATTATTTAAAAAGTTACTTTAAAATATTTTAGCATTACTTTTGTAAATGTTATTAATATTTTATTTTGCTCAAAGCAATTATTGAGTGACACGGAATGCTGCTATGCATACTTAGGAAGCATATATTAGTTATGCCTTACTATGTACGCTCTATGATGGCTGGGGTTTTGGTTTGTTCTGTTCACTGCTTAATCCCTGATGCCCAGATCAGTGCCTGGATCATCGTAGATGTGTCGTGACTTTTTAAAAAAATAAATGAGCTAACCTTTGTCATATTGTAATTCTAGAATATTTTTTAGTGATATATATTACATGGTGTCTGGCCATAATGGAAGGAGAATTTTATACCAGATCATCATGCAAACATATCAGATGATATGAATCTATTCTTTGAGAAAAAGCATGAAATTTTAAGATTGGATATTTACAAGAACTTGAATTTATCAACAGAGAAGTAATATACTAGAGCATCACATAAATTTTTTTTATTTCATTCTCAAACAATGTAAGTGACAATTTTAGAAAAACTTTTGTGGACCTATGTTCAGTTATTTTGTGTCTTTGAGATGTCTTTAAATTATCTTTGTCAACAAACATCATGTATTCTAGAAGTACTGGTATGTTTTCCACCATTAAAACAAATCTTAAAGAAATCGGCTGCTATGTCGTTGGCACGCTGCTTTCCACTGAACAAAAATATAGGTGTCTCTCAATGAAGCCAGCTCCTACCGTTTGCCTATTGTGGGCACATTGTTGCCATCAAATAAGGACTTGCATTTTATGAGCCCATTTTGGGACCTGGAAATAAGTCAGTGTCTTCAAAATGGTGCAAAAGCTTTTTTGCCAGGGCAGGCTTCTCCAGGAAGACAAATCTCGGTCTTCCCGCACCGGTGGCGCATCCGCGATGCTTGGCGGCACATCTGGCCTGGCTGTTTCTGAAGAAATGCGCTCCACCTGTCCTAATGACTCACTGCCTTCCGTACTGCCATGCAAAGTCATAGAGACTCTGCCAGTGATTCTGAGAGAAGCTTCGCCCACTGCCATGGAAAGAAGAACTTTATCAGAGCCAAGGATTTAAATCTCATGTTTTACCAAGGGATGAAAGAAAAAAATAAACCTCTTTACTACATGTTCCAAAAGAAAACTTTTAGTGCTTGATTGCACTTTGGGAAATATTCTTTCTTTCTTTCTTTCTTTCTTTCTTTCTTTCTTTCTTTCTTTCTTTCTTTCTTTCTTTCTTTCTTTCTTTCTTTCTTTCTTTCTTTCTTTTTCTTTCTTTCAGGGGGCGGGCTACTTGCTAAGGAGGAGTTGGTCCATATCCTGGCTAAGGGAAGAATACTTTCTGAAAATGAATGATGTAATTCATTCAAGACAAAACCTTGAATTATGTTGGGGTCCTGCCCCAGCAGGTCCAGGGGTTCCCAAAGGTGTGGAAGGAGTTGGCAAAGAAGGAATGACACGGAGACAGCATTCGGTTGATCAGCAGCCTAGCCAGGTTCTAGCCAGGTTCGGTCTTTATTGTCCTGTTACATCTGTATTTATACCAGTTGATTTTAATCCTATCCATTCTATTTCAAAGGTTAGGGCATTTGTTAATCTAGTTCTGTTGACTTTAATCCTGTCTAGGTTAATCTCTGTGTTCCATTATAAGGGCTATTCCAAAGTCACTGCTCTACTGATAAGCTAGAAGGAAGTGACTGAAGGAGATTATCCTACCCAGTAAAGGTTATGTCTTCCCAGCCTCGCTGCTTGCCTTCCCTGGGACTGCCCTGTGTCCATAAGTCTCCAGGGGTATAGGCTTTGGTGCTTTCCCTGGTGGGCAGACCCCTGGGGATGTGGGTCCAACAAGTCCCAAATTTATTGCCAAGAGTCTTAGTCCAAGTTCTTCATAAGTAGTACATGGTATTTCTGTAACACTAGGGGGTTTCACTGATTTATTCTCTTCCTTAGTCCTGTTAATCCCTAACTCCAGGGGAAAAAATCCCCACTTGGGGAAACAACCTTTCCTGGAGAGGTGACCTTGGTTAAAACACATAGGGCTAAGAAGGGGAGCAAACATATTAAGAACAGTATGCCATATACGCCAGGTCCCTTAAAACATATGCTGTGCAGATGTTTCTTCCTTGCAGCGACTGTGTCAAGCAGCAAGGATGGACTGGTTTCTGGAAGAATTATAGATGCTGCTAAAAACAAACCAAACACACAACCCCCATCCATACTTCAAACCACCACCATAACAAACCACAATCTGCTGCTCACCCCTGCTTAATTACCAGTTATCAGAATCAGGCAACTATCCCAAATTTATAAAGGCTAGAATCATGATGTTTGTAGTCTGTGCTGAGGCTGACAGAGGATTGTCAAATTCTCTGTGGGAAGAAATCTACAGATCCCTAGAAAAACTGCAGAGCCCTTCCCAAAGTTACTTCTGCTCAAACAACTTCAATATTGAAACCTGGGTTCATGATCATCTTGCTGACACAAAGAACGTCACTGTGACAGATTCTGGAGTCCCAGAGAATTCAGTTTTCACTTGACAATGTACATGGACCTGGCAGAGCCATTTGTGAAAACATTGATTCCACTCATATGTCTTTGTAAAGGAATCCTTAGCACATGAAGTCACCTGCACAAATCACTAAGAAATAGCAAAATTAGATGTCAAAGATAACATGCATGATTTCAAATGAATGGCAATTCCATTTCTAAAAAGCCGAATAATGTCAGATTCTGGCTGAGATTTCCTTTGGGGAACATTTTATTTGTCATGTTTGTAACATTTGGATCATAAAGTTTGGATGCCTTAAATTTTTCAATAATTAGCCTTGAATAATACTTAAAAAATACATGAGAGCAAGGAAAATATAAATCTTGGGAAAGATTTCTTTCATGCTCTTTTGTGATTAAATAGTTTGGTACAAATGTTATAAAGTTATTGTTTCCAAACTTAAATAGGTGCTCCAGAATGACCAGCAATCTGACCCACTCACTTTCTCCATTACGTTAGTTCCAGTTCTCCATGAAGACAATGTAAACTTCTTTACTTGTTTGCTTTATAACCCTGCCATGCCCCCTGGCTCTCAGTAGATGGTCTTGATTTCTCGCTTACAGAGAAGTTTCCTTAACTTCCATCACCAAACCTGTAAACTGTGATCCACTCTTTCTCCTTTCTGTCTATGTATGACAACTGGTACAAATGGCTGGAATTCAGAGGTGGCAGTCCTCCAGTTTCAGTCATGGTAATAACACCTCTGGAATCACCCAGATATATTTCCCTAAATTAAGCTATTCTATCAACTTGGTCTTTATGGCTGTTATGGAAGAGAAAATGAAATTTCTTTTTCCTCCAACTCAGGGTATTATAAGGTCCTTTTGTTACAGTGGTTTAGCTTTCACTCTAATTCACTAAAGTTCTATTACTCTTTTGTGTGATCTCAACTATTCCTGTGGCTTCAATTATTTTCAAATAATACCAATTCTAGTATCTCTTTTCGTAGCCTGGAGCTTCATATCTAAATGCTTGGATAGTCCATAGAAGTTAAAATTCAACAAATCCCAAACTTAATCTCTTCTTATTCAAAACCTTCTTACTCCTCTGATGTCTATCTGAATGAGGGGCCACATCAGCAACTCTGGCTTAGAAGAGAAATCTTAGATTAACTTCCAACTTTTCTCTCTTATACTTCTCACATCCAAATAAAATCATATCTATTCTGCTTATAATATCTCATAAAACCAATCACTTCTCTTTCTGTCCCTTGCCAAGAGTATGGGACACTATCATCTCTTCCTTGTGTTGCTGCAATGGGCTCACTCGTTACTGTTTTCCCACATTCCAGTTTTGGCCTTCTCTAGTCCATTCACCACAGTGTTTGGACGCTTACATTATTTCTATAATGCAGCTCTTACTCTACTTAAAACCCTGCAAGACTCTCCAGTGTTCAAGAGTCAGGATTTCTTAACAGGGCTTACAAGGTCCTGCATGATCTGGCACCTGCTCACTTCCTATTGTTATCTCTTATTCCTATCTTCCTGATACGTCATATTCTAGCTTTTCCTCGCTTCTCAGAATTCTGCAATTACTCTTGTAACCACACCCTCCAATGATCGGTTTCCTATGCTAAAATCAAACCCTTTTTCATCAACTGGTTAATGCCTACCTCTCCTTCTGGTTTAACTCAGAGGCCACTTTTCCAGGGATTTTTATTTTTTCAAATCTGGACTAGATGCTCCTCCTATGTGAGAGAGTGCACTTTACTCCCAGTAAATAGCCATGTTGCATGATAATGTCTCTTAATAGTTCCATCTCTCATTGGAGAGGGACGAGGCTTACCTTATTTCTTTTCATGTGCCCTACACTCTGCAACCCCTACCTCTATTATTGCTACTAGCACATAGTAGGGGCTCAATAAAGACTCACAATCGAAATAAATTGCACATAATTATGTAGCTTGAATTTATTTTAACACACTTTCTTGGGAAGCGTTCATCACTTTTACTAAATTCTCAGAAACATTCATGGCCTTAAAGTGGCTAAGCATGCTTGCATGTTTACAGTATGCTAACTGTTAAAACATCATAAGATACAATCCTTCAGATTCTAAAAGAATATACAAAAATGCACTCTCCCTCCCTCCATATATCTGTACAAATGGTCAATTGAAATAACCACAAATGGTTATCCCTTCACTCAAAAGTGATAAATTTATAACTATCACTGCTCTCAACATAACACACACACACACACACACACACACATACACGTGTGTGAGCATACACACACAACACAATACTCTTTTTAAACCATTCTTTATAGCGATGGACATGGGACTTGAATGGAAAATCTGAAGGCTTTCAAGAACCTGTGGTTTAAAAACATGACAGGAAAAAAACTATGAAAATCAAAAATAGTTCAGTAAATTTGGCTCAGAAATAAAATCAAGACTCGGTTTATTACTTTTTTTAACTTGTTATTTTGCAATGGATTCACAAGAAATTGCAAAAATAGTACAAAGAAGTTCCATTTACTGGTCACCCAGCTTCCTCCAAGGGAAACAATTTATATAACTATAATACATTATCAAAACCAGGAAATTAGTTACTTTTTATAAGTGTTCCAGGTAGAAAATATTCTTTGCCATTACTAAGTCTCTTATTTTCACTATAGAAAACTATTTAAAGTTTGAAATTGTCAATTCAAAAATCATTTGAATTACATTTATTAAACGCTTTAATTTCTATCAGAGAGTATATTAAGTAATTCAAATTAATCACATGGGGCAAATACTATTATTACGCCAACATGTAGATGATGAAATGAGGCACAGATAAGTTGAGCAACAGGCTTAAGGACACACAGGAGGCAAGCATCAGGGCCAGGTTTTTGAATGCGGTTCTGTCTGACTTCAGAGACTACAGGCTGAACCACCCCTCTGAATGATGATCCACTTCCACAAATGCTTTCCACCTCTGGAAAGATACAGATCGATTGACCACCTCTCAGTGGAAATTAGATTATACTGCCTACACACTTGCTTGCATTCTTCTTAAAAATACCTAAGAAGGAAGGAAGGAAAGTAAGAAAAGAAAGAAAAAAACTAAAGATCGAGTTTACCAGGCCTGGGTGGAAGGGCAAAGGCAAAGAATCAAGCAGAAGAAAGCCCGGGGGTGGGTTGCTTCTAGGGCACCAGTGAGTGAGGACCTTTGAGGAAGATACGTTAAGTGGTGAGAAACTGAAGGCCAACATCAAATAACTCAAAATATTGCCCAAACCAGGTTTTGAATTCAGGAAGTCTTTTCATCACGCTCTTGCAATGCCATGCCTCCAGGATCCAGGCTCAACACTCTATCAGCTCATTAATCATTCATTACTGATTTTATGGGTCAGTTCTAACTCTGATTATTCTGGCCTCATAGGTTTCAGACATAAAACATAAATTCCCTGGAAATCTCAGTGTTATGCATTACCTTCACAAAATTCAGAAATTATGTCTCAGTTTTTCATAACTGACGATTTCATAGCAACTCTGACCCACATCCTGGCCCAAACCCTACATCTCCACGCTTTGTGCCTTCTGCTACCATAGGTCAAACTATGTAGATTAATTTGATATTTTATCTAAACATAGAAACAGTTACAAAACAGCCCTTTCCTATGAAGACACATTTTGAAATCCTAACAACTGCTTTCTATATTACTTTGTGGTTCAAATTGTTCAAAATGCAGGCATTGCCTGTCCTCTCTGGTTCGATTGTAAACACCTATCCTTAAACATTTTCTCGACAGAGTAGTTCATGGTGAAGATATCATTTTTTTAAGGATAGTTTGTCTGAAGTATACTTTGTAAGACAAACTCCTCCTTCCTCCTATTCTTGGCAAATGTCTTAATTAACCTTTCTTTCATATTAATGAAAGGCTCAACCGCAGGACTTACCCAACTCTTTTGAAAAACCTCCTCTACAGTTAATAACCTCGGAGAGTTTGCAAAGCTGGTATGGAATTTACAGAACAAAGCTGTGGAGAGCCATGGGCCTTCTCTAATAAAGACATCACTTGTTTCTACTGCATAGTTTTGCTTACACAGCTTTATAGATATTCTCTGTCTTGAGGGTACTAAGCCCATTCAAATACCTATTTTTCTTCTAATTGCTTTTCTGCCACTGGCTTATTAGCAGGTCTCAACGTACACACACACACAAACACACACATACACACACACACACACACACACACACCCTTCCCCCTCTTCATTATTTACCTCCATCCCAGCATGTCCATCTGCTTCAGGATGTAGGAAACATGCTCCTTAAAAAGCAGCAGAAATGTGCATATCTGAACCTTCTTGCAACATTTATAAGCTCTGTCGGTTTCTCCTCTTTTTTTAGTGTTCTGTGATATTCAGCACTTTCTGCAAAGAATGTAATGGGGAAAAAAGATCAAAAAAGGTGCTTATCTCCAGCGACATGTCCAAACAGACACGCTGGCCCTCTCGAATGTGCTCATCTAATTTGCTCCTGAGCCCAGGCCTGGAAGAAAAGCATCTTGAGAAAGTTTCCTTCCATGGGCAGAGCCATCTGCTAATGGGGGCCTGTGCCAGTAATTTACAAGTAATGGTTTACAGCTGTGAACCCTGGCTTCTGAGCTGTTTTGGTCATTTAGTAATTACAACAGTTTCATTAACATTTAAAGGGAATAGCCTGCTAGTATCAATTAGGGACTCTCTGCAACTGTGTAGCTCTATTTTCATATTTGCATTTGACATTTAATATTCTGCACACATAAATTCTGGGTCTTAAAAATGCATTGCCACAGAAGGTCAAAATTAATCCAGAGCCCATTCCTACCTAGCTCTACCAAGCTTTAGGAAATATTTCTACAGAGAGTGGGGACATAAAAGGTTATTTTGGGGTGGTTTGCCACATCAGAACATTTAAGTACTTTTTTTCCCACCACTAAAGTTACAGAGTTCTCCTAGTTTCCTGTTATTTCTCCTATCTTCTGAGGATTTTCCAAACATATGTGAGTCAGATTTGGATAGTCTTAAGTAGAAAGATGACATTTATCCCTTGCAAATCTTACATAACTGCAGTGATATTTAACTTTTAATATTTGAGTGTATTGGGGTGTTGTGGCTTCCAACACTTAATAAATAAAATGAGGCTAATACAACCAAAGGCTCCCTAAAATCATTTACATCAGGGAACAGGTTTTGATTTCTAGTTAAATTGTTGAGCAAAGGGTGCTTATGCTAGAATTTATTTAGAGGAAGCAACAGCCCCATGGTGATTTGAATTTTATATGGTTGAAGGTGGTCCAAGGATTTGATCTCTGAAGGTAAGTGATTTAGGTAGAAGGTAGAATGAGAAAGACAGCAAGTGTCAAGAGAACCGAAGATTTTTAAAGCAATAGAAAATCAGAAGCTCCCATCAGAAGAGAGAGGAGTATGTAGTTTGAGATCATTAGGGGCAGATCGCAGAGGGTGTCACTGTGAATGGTTTGAGTAACAGAGGTTAAAAACAGTTCAAGCTGAAGTCTGGGGTTTCTTTTGGTTCCCAGGGTCTGTGTGGGATATGAAGTGAATCATCGAACATGGACCATTAATCTAAGGGTCAGAGGTAGGGAAGAGTCCACTGAATGAAGAGTGATGAAGAGCGTGTTGAGAGAGACTCCTAGGGGTCTATGTAATTGGGTTCCATGCAGGTATGTACAACTGCGAAATCAGGACATACTTGATTGGCAGAGTCTGAACTTTGAGATGATTCACTGGAGTTTCATTTGTCTGAATTTTAAAACTCAAGCAGAGAGAGTGACTTCAGTAACAGATAAAGCAAAAATTGAGGTAGGGCGGGGAATTTGTATGTCTGATGGCCTCGAGGTTTGAAGAAAAATGTCTCATTTCCCACCTCCCAGCACGTCAACCTCAGATACCTTTAAGAGGTGAAAAGGAGGTGCCCGACCAGTGCTGCTCAGTGGTTGAGTTTCCAAGAGGAACCAAGAGGTCACTATATGATTCTCAGGTTGCAGGCTCAATCCCCAGTGTGGGGCATGCAGGAGGTAGCCAATCAATGATTCTTTCTCATTATTGATGCTTCTCTCTCTCTACTCCTCTCCTTTCCTCTCTGAAATTGATAAAAATAATTTTTTTTAAAAAAAAAATGAGGTGAAAGGGAGCAGTGTCAGCCAGTGGGGAAATATCCTGATCAGATAATTTAGATTTTCTTCAATGTGTATATTATATATGCATGCGATCTACTGAAATGAAGTATATTTTAGAAAATAAATCACTCAGGGTCAGTTTTATTCAGCATACATAAATGATATTGTATCACATATTCCTCATTTCCTTCACAACTTACTTGCCATGGCTTCCTGTTGCTTATTAGACCAATCCAGAACATTCATTCTATCTGGTCAACTACTTTACAGCATCATCATTTCACTAGGCATCTCCAGAAGGTATGAATATTTATCTTTCTCTCCAACTAGACTACTGGCTTCAGGAGTCTTCTAATTTTCTATCCTCATAATTAACAGCTGGGCCTAGGAAATTAATCCCAGGTTTCTACATTTGATCAGGCAGGCAAAAAGGAGACTTTGTGATCTGGGAGATCAACGAAAATAGAAGAAAATTTAGCCTCAAAGACTGAAGTGCAAGGACAGGACTTTAGTCCCTAAAAGTCTAGAGCAGAGAACTACAGATATGGGAACTAGGGATCTAGGTTGCTAGTTTGCAGAGCTTGGGACCAGAAAGCAGCTTCCTCTGTTTGCCAGGTAATCAAATAAGCAACTTATTCCATTGTCTCACGCTTATGGAGAGAGGTACACAGTGTCTCTTTTTGGGACTTCAGGCATTTATGTTCTCAGCAAGTGGTTGGAACCAGTGCCCCAGACCCAAAGGGGGTGGTCCTGGAACACTGGAGAAAGGCATATTTCGAATAAAGAAGAAATAAGAAAATTACAGAACATGTATACAATTGACATTATATTAGAAGACTCTGTCTGGATGCCACACACCTTGGTGACCATTAGGCTAGTTCCAATATCTTCAGTAAAGCTAGTCACAGGCCTGGGGTCTTAGGAAGTTTGTGATATAGAGGTCCCACAGTAGAAAGTGAGAATCAATTCAGAAGCTTGGATTGTAAAGAAAAAAAATATTTCAACCCTGGAAGAAACTGAGAGAAAGAAGTCAAGGGCTCATTAATGTGACGGGAGGAGAAGAGGAGAAGATCCAACACTTGGGAAGTAAAGTATTAGGTCATTACAGATATAATAATGCCCCTGATTCTCACTACTCAAGTTTCCTGTGTCTCAGGTTGGGGTGTGCTCACATCATGGTTTAAGACTAAACCTATACTCTAATGGCTTTGGCCATGCTGAAGAGAGAGCCGATAACTCATGACCATAATAAATGCATTGTTGATCAAACTGAAACTTTAACCACAATTTAAAAAGCAACATTTTTTAAAATTACAAAATTTGTGCGCGCTTGCATTTTCCTCTCTGTATTAATTAAGGTCACTAGCTGCTAAGTCATAGAAATGCATGTCTCAACAGATTAAAAAATTAGTGGCTTAGTCCACCCGTGACTCCACACAGTCATATACAGGGACCGAGCTCTTTCCAGTTTTGCCTCTACTTTTTTCTGCATTCAAGCAGCACTGGGTGAGGAGTGAGAAGAGGGGATCAGTGCCCTTGGGCCAGGGAAATATCAATCAGAACTTAGCAGGTAGTTGGAACCAGAGCCCAAATATGACAATGGGAAAAAGATATTGATTTCTGTCTATAGGAAATAGAAACTGCGATATGTAGTCTATCTGTGTACAGAAGAGGGAGGGAGATTGGTTTTGTAAAGAACTAATGCATTCTCTCTTGAGATCATAGACTGCACAGATGACTAGAGAATGGAAGAGAGAAAGAAAAAACCTGTGTTGAGTTTTATGAATTTTATTTCAGATTATTTCTCAAAGAATTTCAAAGCAGATATTAGAATCCCCTACTCTCCAAATGGGGAGACTAAAGTCCAAAATGTTAAATAGGCTAAATGTTATATGGGTAGTAGTTGTCAGAGCTGAGGTTGAACTCAAGCCTTCAGTGAATCTTGACATAATGGGGTCTGGGGATCAGATTCAGACAAGTACATATAAGTCTATGTGCACTTGCCACTCACTTGTTTGTCTCTGAGGTAGTAACTTTTCTGAAGCTGTGCTTTTAACTGTGAAATGGAACAGTCATTATATTTTCAATTTTTGTGATGATCAAATAAATAACTCACTATCTCTAAAACTTTCCTGAATGTTGGAATTACCTAGGATGCTAAGGTTATTATCACAGTTATTATCACCAACTTTAGAGCATAATGGCTACTGCTGTTATTATTGAAGTTTTCAGCCTGATTACTTATATTTTGAAATATCAATTTCTCCAGAAGTCCATATAATTTAATCACTGCCTACCCATCAAAATGCTCCTATTAGTTCACATTGCTTCCTCTGAAGCCCTCTTCAAGCTTGGGTCACAGGTTATCTGCTTTCTACTCTGGGAACAGTAAGTTTTGTTTTACAGATAGATTTTATAACTTGAGGCTGAGCCCTTAACCATAAGAAATCAAAAACTAGATCTGGTTAATTTAGGTAGAAAAATAGTTTATTACAGAATAATGGATGATTTAGGATCTCACAAAGGGAAAAGGCATGGACTAGAGAAGCAGGAATTTGTCCAATATCCCTCACCTGATAGTGCTACAAATACTCTATTATTTCTGGGTCCAAACAGCACCCCCTGTGACTCTGATTCCACCAAAATGGACACCAGTTGCTGATGGCCTAATCCCTAGTATTACTTGTCCTCAAGTCACTTGCCTATAACTTAGCTGCAGAGGAAGTTGGAGAAGTGAGACTCCCATGACCTCTGCCTTATAAGGTATGAAGAACCCAAGAGGTAGGTAATAAAGAGAGTGAGAGCTGTCTACCATGCCATCCTTTCCAATAGCTACCTACTCTGGTGCTAGACTATTGGGATGCTCTAGAATTGAGGACAGATGAAGACAGAGAAACACCAAATGAAGACATGCTGCAGAAAATGTGTATGATTCTGAGAATCTAGTATTGGTGCCAATACCATATATATTCAGTATTTGTTTGCTCAAAATTTTTTTTTAAAATATATTTTATTGATTTTTTACAGAGAGGAAGGGAGAGGGATAGAGAGTTAGAAACATCTATGAGAGAGAAACATTGATCAGCTGCCTCCTGCACATCCCCCACTGGGGAAGTGCCCGCAACCCAGGTACATGCCCTTGACCGGAATCGAACCCGGTACCCTTCAGTCCGCAGGCCGACGCTCTATCCGCTAAGCCAAACCGGCTCTGGCTCAAAAATTTTAATGAAGGAAGAATTGAAGGAAGGAAGGTTTCTTGAATGAAATTCTACATCATGCATGATCTCAAAGGAACTGGATTTCTACCCTACAACCAATCTATACTGATCAAAGGGTAATATGCTAATTATACCTGATAGACCGGAGTCTTCTGGATGTCATTCCAGACGTCCTTCCTGACAAAGCCAGGGCCTGGCCCTGGGAAAGCCACCCTCGGTCCCGGGTGCCTGCAGCTGGCCCGAGCAAAGCTACCCAGGTTCTAGGTGCCTGCGGCCAGCCAGAGGAGGGAAGCCTGGGTCTTGCGTGTGGGGGCCAAGGCAGGGGTAGTTAGGGGAGATCGGGCAGGCAGGCAGGCAAGCATTTAGGGGTGATCAGGCAGGTAGGCAAGTGGTTAGGGGTGATCAGGAAGGCAGGCAGAGGGGTTAGGGGCAAGCAGGCAAGCAGGCAAGCAGTTAGGGGTGACCAGGCAGGCAGGCAGAGGCAGTTAGGAGCCAGAAGGTGCAGGCCAGAGTGAGGGACCCCCCCCATCCCATGCACAAATTTCATGCACCGGGCCTCTAGTTTTTCAATAAAATCTGCCAGTGATACAGAACCTAAAGGTGGGACACTATTAAGTGACCCAACATAGGTATTAAGTGAGTTCCAAAAGGAGAGAGAGAGAAAGGGGCAGAGAGGATATTTAGAGATAATGCCTCCCCAAGTTCTCATCTACACTAATAAAAGAGAAATATGTAAATTGGTCATCAATCCACTATGCCCACCAGCCAATCAGGATGAGTATGCAAATTAACCCAACAAAGATGGCAGGTTAATTTGCATATGCAGGCACGGTGCGAAGACTGAAGACAACTGAAGACTGAAGAGGCTTGGCTTCTCCGCTGCGGCCGGACCAAGGGCCTGGGTCCCGGGTGCCGGAGGAAAACCGGTGCTGGCAGCCAGGGGAAGGAAGGCCTATTGCACGAATCTTCGTGCAATAGGCCTCTAGTATTTAATAAAAGACATGAATATAAACATCTAAGAAGGTCAACAAACTCCAAGTAGGAGACTTGTGGAGATACATTATGATGCAATTGTTTAAAAGGGAGAGATATAAGCATCATAGGAGAGTTCCTCAGTTAAAACCTCACCTCCTCTGCCATTATTGACCTCTCTCTCTCTCTCTTTTTTGATAGTATACCTGTGGGTCTTCAATAATTTTTTTCTTTTTTGTTTTTTTCAATTACCAATTCCCATAGGGTGGGACACTCCCTGAAAACATTACCCTCTTAGAGCTGTGGGAATGGTAACTTTCCTGGAATAAAAGTCAGTTGGAAGGAAGTAGCCTTGCATATCCTTTGTCCAGGATAATTAGTGGATGAACGGCTACAAGCAATTCTGGAAAGAGGAAGCGGTTTGAAGTTAAAAGCAGTTTTTATTTAATCTTTTTTTTAACTTCTTTGCTGTTTATTCATGCTAATTATCCTATAGCAGAGAAAGGGCTATGTTGTGAGAGCCCAAGCATGGCAATTCAAAGAGCTTACGTGTAGAGACAAGCTGAGATTACAATTCTGAATTGATTTCAACTTGATCAATAACTAGTCAGATGAGGTTGGGAAGCCATTTTAATCTCTTTATGCTTTTCCCTAATGAATAAGGTGAGAACGGTAATATCTACTGTAAATGAGTAAATTTATTACCTAGAAAGAACCCGTCCCATCTCACTGCTTGCTTTGCGTGTGTCCTTTGTATGCATGTGTACAGATGTACTTATAAAGACAGTTACTAAGTGTTTGGTATGTGTTGGAAGCTGGACTCTGTTCTTTATATACATTTTCATATTTAATACTCAAAACAACCTTACACTGTAGGCTTTTTTAAATTTTTATTTTGTTGGTTACAGAAGGAAGCTGAAGACTTAAAGCAATGAAAAATTTCCCCCAAACTTCACAGCTAAGGATTTCGGTAACTGACTACAGAACCTACATTCTTTATATATATATATATATATATATATATATATATATATATATATATATATTATTGATTTTTTTACAGAGGGGAAGGGAGAGAGACGATGAGAGAGAAACATCGATCAGCTGCCTCCTGCACATCTCCTACTGGAGATATGCCCGCAACCCAGGTACATGCCCTTGACCGGAATTGAACCTGGGACCTTTCAGTCCGCAGACCAACGCTCTATCCACTGAGCCAAACCGGTTTCGGCCAGAACCTACATTCTTAAATCACCTTATTAGGGTACAGTCTAGATTTCTATTTTTGGGAAATATATTGTATATGATAAATCAGTAAAAAAAACAAAAACCTAATTGTTAGTGTGTATCAGGTGGGGACAAATAAATTTAAGGAGTTCCTTTTAAGCAACTAGATAAAGATATATGTATGATGGACAAAGTAAGCACTCTGGTATAATTCTACCCCCACTGCTCACATCCTAGAAAGTGATTTGAGCCCCTTGGATGGAATCTCACCAGCAAACCTCTTACTAAGCCAGGCTGAGTAATCATTAACCTTGATGCTTTTGTACCACCTCAGAAATACTAGGAAAAGCTGATTTTATACGTATGTGGCTGCCACAAAAAAAATTGAGTGAATCACCCTAAAAATAGTAAAATATTTAGAACTATCTGATACAAACACTAAATGCACATCAAGCCCGTCTCCAGGCCCTTAGAAGTATTCCCTCCCCAAAACTACACTGGGAGCGAAGGGTCTGTAGTTGACAGAGTGCAAGGTGTCTGTCAACCTGTGGTGGGATGGCTCAGGATGCCCAAGAATCTGCCACACTTGAGTCTGGCAGAAAAACAGCAAATGTGAGGAAGACTCTGTATCGTTGGAGGTAGCTGTGTTAATAAAAAATGACTGAGGGCTGAGCAAACCCTATTTGAAGATAACAAAAAGAGAGGCTCATTTTAGCATTTCCTATGACTTCAAACAGGGCCACTGGAGCAATGCCCTCAGACCCCAGAGTTAGAGACCTCTCCGCACCCCTCTTTAGCTACCTAGGCAGGTCATTCTGACCCCCTGTTCTACAGGGTTCTTGTGATGTTTAGAAATATCCTTTGCAACATGCCCAGAGTTTACATACAAGTGGGCTTTCAACAAAAGTTTCATTCATGTTAAATTTCTGCAAAATGTAGGTTTGCTTTTACATTTATGAGGCACTTTAATTAAAAGTAAACTCTTGTATGCTCTCACTTACCCTCCCCAGACGTGACTGTCATTCTCATTCTACGTGTGAGAAACTCAGGTACTGAAAACCTGCTCAGTGTGACATAGTCAGGCCCATGTGTAGTCTGATTCTGCTAATCCCCTTTGCCAGGATGAAAGCCTGCACCACTTTGTCTCCAACATATTAATGTATCGAGCAATCCAGCCATGTGGCAGATACTTTAGTCAAGAATAATACCCAGATTCTGAGATTTGAGCACCAATTATCAGGAGGTTCAAAGCACTGATTTATCCCAGTCCCTGCTCCTCCTCCAGCTGTGAATGGAGCTCTAATGATGAGCAATTGAGGAGCAGGGTCTTTCCTCCTGTTCATTACTCTCCAACAAGATCTTAACTTGATAAGGCCACCCCAAAAAGGCTACATCAGCTCTAGACAGCGTAGCAGGTGCATTTATCAACTGCTTTTGTTTGCTGAGTCAGGGATTGCTGTGGTTTTTAACTGTGTTTTTTCCCCTCTCTCTCTCTCTTTCTACTAAAGAAGTTAGTTAGTCCTTTTTTTCTTTTTTTATTTAGAAGATTGCTAGCCCTTCATGACAGCATTTCCCACTGTAGTACCTGAAGAAGGTGTTTAACCTTTTCTCCAGTTTCTAAAATCATGTCGTTTTAATACATTGTATATATTATGCAATGAAATGCTAGAGAATTGTCTTATTACCTCTCCCTCCGAAATACTAGCATATGCCTAATTAATACAAGGATATTCCATAAATCATAGGTGCCAAGGAAAAACTGTGTAACTGGGGAAAACTTTGCAGAGAATATCAATCAGATGCTGGTACTTGTCATTTAAGTAGCACACAATTCTCTCCAGGTTTACCAGCCTCTCTCACAGCACCAGCCAGAGCATTTAGAAATATTAACTCCTTGTGTTTGCCATCCTCAGAATAAATGAACTCTAGCGGGCCCTCCTTTTTGTTTTTATTTTGGGGGAGGTGTATTTTTACAATATTTTGCAAGTCAAATGAGTAAGTTCAAAAGAGAGGAAATGCTGAAAACAAATCAATGCAATGTCCTTATTTGGCATCCGTTACTTTGGCTAATTACTGGGTACGGGTGGGTGAGAAACGTGTCTAGTAGGGCTTAACAGATGGAGAAGGGTACAAAGATACCGGTTCTTCCTCTGCCTGCGCTGTGACTTCCTGTGGTGTCGAACAAGTCATTCAACCTGTTTCTGATTTACTTCCCTTTCACTGAATTATGGATAATAATGCCTACCAGGTATGTCACACACTGTTGAGAAGAATGGCTCATAGGAAGATAACAAAGCACTTTCAAAGAGTTGAAATGCTCCATAGGCACAGGCTCTGCAGAATCAAGCTGAACGGGAGGCGGGGCCCCTTTCAGTCAGGTCCTCTGTTCCCCATTTAACAAAGAAATGAATGCAAATCTGAAAGTGACTTTGCATTTGCCACGCATCCCCGCAGCCTCTCAGGCATTCTATCACTAACTGATTGTAACTATGCAAATGATACCGTTATCTGGGACTCACACTGGCGATCGCGCTGCAGCACCAGCCGTTTAAAATGCTTGATGAATCCAAGGCTGATTGGCAGCTCCAAACTTATCCATGACCTAATTTGTGGTCAGGGAAGTACATGCGGATTTGGATAAGGGCAAAGCCAATGACAGCAGGCTTTCCTTGGGGTTTTAAAAGACTTGAAGTTTGGTCACCAAGGATTTAAAAAAATATTTTTTTTAAAAAAAAGTCTGCATCTGGGATCTGGGTTGAAAGCAAGATTTGTCAAACACACCAATAATTTTGAAGCTTTAGAGAGCTCCCCAGAGCAAAAGCAATCCCAAGATAAAGACTGGGAGCGATTTCCGCTGCAGCTGAAATGACTGCGGAGGGATGATGGGTGGTGATGATTTCCCACAGTTACAGAGAAGGGAAATCCGCTGGGTCCCCATGCCCGAGAGGCAATGGATTTACTCCAGTAGTTCCCAGGTGCCTTACGCATGGATCCTGCACCAAAATAAAGACATACAAATCCATAAGCCAAACGTTAAATTATGTGGGCATGGGAAGGAAATCAGAGAAGATCACTAACATGCATTGATTGCTGCCTGGGTTGCAATATCACCTCATTTTATGGACCGTGCTACTAAACTACAGAGGTCAAATGACTGGCTCAAGGTCACCGAGCTGGTAGGCGGTGAAACCTTGGGAAAGAACACACAGCTTCTGCTCATTTCACTCTCCTAGGCTGTCTCTAAAAGTTGTCTGGATCTACTAGTATATACCAACCACCGGGAGAGAGAAGACCAGCTGACCTGAGCAGTACCCCAGGCCAGAGAACAAGGGGAGAGCCTTTGATTGACTTGCCCAGGGGCCCTCTGTTAGGAGTTCAGCGAGTCTGGCTCATGGGAAGCTCAGCTGCTGCCCTTCCTCTGAGCCACCTCTTCTCTGACGGGCCCCCACCAGCACTGCCTGTTTGCTCTTCCTACTTTCCAGTGATCAACAGCTATTTCATGTTTCCTCCCATTGTGCTTCACCGCACCTTTGTAGTCCTTCTCCCCACCTTCTGCGTGCAGCTCACCTTCATGTTATTGAAGGGCGGTTGTGTTTGTGGCTCGTTATTATGTTCTTGAACAGAACTATGAAACGGAACTTAAAGGGGCCAGCTTGTAGAGCAACACACACTAACCATCACTTTTCTCTGTATCTCGCACTGTCACTAGAACCTTAATAATTGTTACATATTTGGAAATTCAAACCCAAAGTCCGTGTTTTTTTTTTTTTTTTTTAATGATCAGTTAAAATACCTTTTAGCTAACATTAATTGAGCACTTATTATCAGTATGGCGCTATGTTAAATTAGTTACATAATTACCTCACTTAAATCCCAACATCACCCAATGTGGCAGGTTTAGGTGTAAATTCCATTTCACATACCAAAAAACTGAGGTATACAGTGATGAAGTGGTCTGCCCAAGGTTGTAACCAGGTCTCTCTACCTTACATGTGGCTCACACCATAGCCCTAAAAAATCCACTAAAATCTTAACTCCATGCAATTCTTAACTTTACCAATTTTGTGCATCTCTGTATGTTAATGTAACTCTTGGAACCTTGATCTGTTACATCTCCATGCCCACAGTATTTAATGCACTCACCACAATGCAGTTGCCACATCTACATTGCGATAGAATATTTGAGAATAAAAATGCAAATTTTACATTTACCATCACAAATCTGACACCTATTTGTTGGGTCAATTTATGGACCAAATTCTTTATTGTGATTGCTGTTGTTTTTATCTTTGTTAAGGTATCCTCAAAATCTGTAATCAGACAAAGCTGGTTTTAATGTCTAACAGACTCAGGCCCTTGCTGTGTAGACACAATTTAGATCTGCACAATGGTACGATGGGTCAACAGGGGGAAGTCTGCTGTGGTTCTGATGTGCTTGCCTGAGCCAGAATGTGTTCTGCAGAGCAGAGCTATCACACTAGAAATAATGCACCAAGATGCACATTCTGGGCAACTTTAATAATGTTCCCATGGGTGTTCTTAGCACTGTATTAAAAATCCCCTCAAAAAAGCACTTAGGGCTTTCAGAAAAATAGGTGATTTTTTTTTTCTTTGGTATGGCTGGAACTGTGGGTCTCAGTTAAGGCATGAAGGTAAATAAGCGATGAATGGCTGCATTTCTATTTACTCCATTTTACTTATTAAATTTCAATAGCATTTTATAAATATCAGATTGCACTATTATTTTCAAGCAAGCAGTTTTCTTGCAATTGCTTAAATGCAGCAACCTGCTCTGAAACTTACTTTCCCATTTTAATTTGTAAAAATGCCTCTGACTTATTGAAAACTTGAAGCACAGCAATGATCTACCTACTGGTAGTAAGAAGCTCTGCTGAATACTGTCTGTGTCTTACAAACGTGCCTTATTGTTTTGAGCTATTAAATGCTGATACAGTGCTTCTGGGAGCATGCTTAAGCAATAAGTCAGGGCAGAAACCCTCCTGCTGCAAGCTGCCTGGGTTACATTGTTGGAATTTTCTTTTTTTATTAAATCTTTTTATTTTTTTAAAATATATTCCATTTATTTCTTTACAGAGAGGAAGGGAGAGGGATAGAGAGTCAGAAACATCGATGAGAGAGAAATATCGACCAGCTGCCTCCTGCACACCCGCCTCTGGGGATGGGCCTGCAACCAAGGTACGTGCCCTTGACGAGAATCGAAGCTGGGACCCTTCAGTCCACAGATCGACGCTCTATCCACTGAGCCAAACTGGCCAGAGCAATTTTTTTAAATTAAATCTTTATTGTTGAAAGTATTACATATGCCCTCCTCCCCCCATTGACTCCTTCTAGCCCCTGCCCCCCCAACCACCACGTCAGGGAGTTTTCTAATTGCTCGGAAAGGAGCTACTCCCAAACGTATTGCACTAACTGGATGATCCTTTCCCATGTTATGATAATCTCCTGGGTTATTTATCATATATCTGTTAAACATTACTATATATGTGAAGTCAATAAAATATTTGTGGGCCTAAGCAATTAAAAGGAAAAGCAGGGATCACAAGTGCATATTCTGCTTTGGGTACTTCCAGCTTTTGTTTCATTATTTCATGCCCTCATCTCCCTCCCTCCAGGGCTCTTGTCCCTCTTGTAACAAGATTTCTTTCACCTCTGTCTGCAATAACACTTGATTCTTTATTTTATATTTTTAAAAAGCTATCTCAGGAATTTTGGTGTAGCTCCTGATTCAGCTGCATTGATGGTAATTGACAGGGGATTAAAAATTGAACTCAGGTACAGCTCCACCAAATTTACTTCCCCTGAGAAGAGAATTTCCAAAGCTGCCTGTCCAAAGGATTCTGTCAGATCTGTGTGTGTAAGAGCAGCCCCTAATTATATTTTATTCTTTTGAAATGATCTAGGGCAGGGGTCCTCAAACTACGGCCCGCGGGCCACATGCAAATACAAATATTGTATTTGTTCCCACTTTGTTTTTTTACTTCAAAATAAGATATGTGCAGTGTGCATAGGAATTTGTTCATAGTTTTTTTTTTTTTAAACTACAGTCCGGCCCTCCAGCAGTCTGTAGGACAGTGAACTGGCCCCTTGTTTAAAAAGTTTGAGGACCCCTGATCTAGGGTACTATCAATATGATCACAGCTTCCAAAGGAGGTAGCTCCTGCATTGAGCGTCTGCCCCTGGGTGGTCAGTGCGGGTCATCGCGACCAGTTATTCCACCCGTCACTCCACTGTTCGGTTGATTTGCATATTAGACATCTATATATAGGATATTTTCTCCCCCTTTAAGTGAAGTCATGATTAGGGCAACTGGCTATTTCTAAAGTAGTTGTCACATATATGACCTACCTTGAGGTATTTTTAAATGAATTCCATTATTCATATGAAGTGATAATAAGGACATTGGATCACAGAAAATATATCCTTGGTAATCTATTTTTTTTTTTGTAGGAGAACTAGGAAGAGGGAAAACCAGAAAAGGAGTGAAATTGAACCACAGCCATTCACCTAGTCATGCCACTGATAAGTATCACAAATTTTTTGGTAAAAAGAAACTAAAGACCAACAAAAACCACCATGAACTATTTAGGGTTTATTATATACAAGCATGCTTCTCATTAGAGAGTGTAGCGAGAATCAGTCTCAGCAAAATTGTTTATTTCTGAGTTAAAGGAGCCCTTGTCAGTAGTTCTCTATGCATTTAGCTGGCCTTCTCTGACTATTACAGTCTACTCCAGCCCCTGCCCCTCAGACAGAGCTGTCTTAGGGAGGGTTTTTGTTTGTTTGTTTGAATGTGGAATAAGTTAAACTATAGAATAATAGAAAAAAAGGAAGAAAGATTCAAGGCCCTATGGTTAAAAGATTTAAGAGTTAATACTTTTTTAAGATCATTAAATTGTATTTTTGAACTGTAATTACAGATATAATAAAAACTCAATCAATAAAATAGACATAACAAGACTCACAAGAACACCACTTATTGATTTTGTAAGCATTATACTAGTATATCTGATGTGCTTGGTGTCTCCAAGTATTACTGATTCAAGAATCTGTTCAAGGTGGAGAAATGCTAAATCAATCTTGAGGATGGTGACATTTGTACAGAGTGATTGGCCTTGGAACATCATTTATATCTCAGAGAGAAAACACATTTTAGTACTAAAAGCTAAGAATTGGATGGGTATGTATCAATATAAAAACAATTCTCACAAAAAAAGCAATTTAAAGAAACATCAAAATCATCTTAAATTTTTGAAAAAAGCAACTTACAACTAAAGGACTTGTATGCATGCATATAAGCATAACAAATGGACATAAGACACTGGGGGATAAGGGAGGCTAGGGGACTGTCTAGGGAGGGGGGGAAAATGGACACATATGTAATACCCTTTGTAATACTTTAAGCAATTAAAAAATATCATTTTAAAAAATTAAAAAAAAGAAAAAAGCAACTTACAAAGGAATAACACCATGTTTCAAATATCTCTTATGGTTAGTGTTTATATTTGGTATTCATCAGGCCCAGTAAGGAATGTAACTACATTATAATAATCAAAGTACAGGTACTTGGCTTTTTCAGTATATTTTTCCTCAAACTCTTTGAGTAAAGATCTCTGAATAAAGATTATGAGACACGTAATTATTCTTATCTTTTGTTTTGTAATTACTTTGAGGGGATATAATTTTCTCTGAAAGATGTTGAAACTAAGATTTTAAATAAATTGGTGAAGGATACATAGTTTCTTAGTGTTGTTTTTTTTCCAGCATGCTGTATTTAAATAGTTTTTTATGGCTAAACCCTTTTTGCTACAAGAAATTATTCAAATAAGGGAAAACACACAAATATTTCTTGTGCACCATCTATCTGGTAAGCACATTTTCATATAAATTATAAATTGTTTATTATTCTCATTTTGTAAACTTTGATGTTGTGATTCAGTATAACTCAACTCACCTAAGGTCACAGAATAGCTGGGAACTCCACATTAAAATCTAGTTATATCTGACTCCAAAGCCCATGCCCATTCAATTGATTAAAACTTTCCCTGCCAAAAAATTCACCTGGGCACCAGTCCTCTATCTGTGTTAATGTCATTCCTGCTTCTCCTCTCCCAGGGCAGCCATCAGCACTCAGCAGAAGAAATGTCTGCTCTGATATTTGACTCTCCTGCTCTGATTCTTCACTAATGGAGTATAAAAGGTGAAAGCAAGGGATAGAATTGGATACATTACAAATGTCAATGCACTGTTTGTGGGACTGGAACCTCATTTCATGGCTTCCTTCTCCAGCACCAGAGTTATGCTGCACACTCCGTAGGGGCTAAACTAGAGGTGATGGGTGCCACCAGCGCCTCTCCTCCGGTCACACAGCCTTTGTCCCCACCTTGGCAGGACAGCTCGCAGGACCAGGAATGACACGACCAGTTCTGAGAACGTAAGTTGTCCTTTAGCTCCGCACAGCACAGGATTCGGTCTTCTTTCTTCACGTCCTGCTGGAGGCCCCTGCGGCAGCCTTGCTAACTACACTGACAGGGCTCTGCCTAACTTCAGGGAGGGAAGCATGACACTCACCTACTTCACAGGCGTTTTCTTGCCAGCTGGTGCTGCCACCAGGGAGATCCCAATTAGGACAAACCACTTTTTGATCTCCCTTTTATGTAATGTTAGGGAAGAATGTTTTTTTTCCCTTTTCAAGTTACTTATTAATTTTTTTCTGTAATTTTTCCATAACCGTATTCACTTGTTTATTTTTCTGACTTAGACATTATGGATGAAGTTTTGTCTTTAAAGTGCTATAGAGGTTAAGAGCAGGGAAAAGTTATTTAATTATTTTCTCTTCTAAAAACATATACCACAACCACCACCCCCCCCCAAAAAAAAAAAAATAAACAAAAAATTTTTTCTCTTTGACACATGTAATGAAAAGAAAGTGAACTTTAAAGTCAGGCAAGACCAAAGCTTGAGTGCTGCCTCTGCCATATGAGATTCAACATTTCAAACCCTCTCAGTTTATTATTTCTAAAATAGGAAAAATTATGAATCTTGCAGAGTTGCTAGAACATTTGAGATGAGATGATAAGGTGTCCATCACAAATACTCTAAGGACAGCATTTAGTTAATGATGGCTACTATGATTTATCTACTACTACCATTGTTATTTCTACACTGACCCATGAAGAAGCTCCTGGATGAGAGGTTTATGACATGCAAAGCCAAAAGCCATGGAACCTGGCTGAGATGGAACAGGCCAACCCGGGCTGCTATCCTCCAGGCAGCTCCAAGGTGCCACGCCCCTTTTGCAGGGACTTGCCAGAACTGCAGTCCTTGGATTCTTCTCTCTCTTCCAAGTTTTCAGTCCCCCAATCATCTACTTGATAAGAGAATAGTTTGGAAACTTAAAACCAAAGTCTCTCAGTTGCAAATATTCTTTGTATTGGTATTGCATGAGCAGGAAAGCTCACCAGAGGCCGGTGGTGCCCCTGCTGCCATTCTGGAGCCACAGTGTCCTCCATACTGTGGCTACAGTGAGATCTGAAAAAGTTTACTTCATGTCACTCCTTGCTCAAATTTATCCCCACTTACTGTTAAGTCCCAATTCTTCATCACGGCCTAAAAGCTTTTTTATGACCTGGCAGCTATCTGTGTCTCTACAGGCATCTACCATGGGACACCTTGTTCATCTTGCTCCAGGCCCCTCTTTCCTTCTGTTAGGGACTTGGCTTTCCTGTTCCCCTAAGTGAAATGATCTATCTCCATGCTTCAAATGGCTCACATATTACTTATTTCATGAGACCTTCCATGGCCTTGTATTCAAAGGCTTTCCTCCCCCCCACTGACTATTTTCTATATGTTAAATTGTCATTTATTTTTGCTGTGTAGCTCTCTGAGAATATGACGCTATAATTTATTTAATATCTTTCTTATGTCCTACAGAATAATGCATTTGAAGGCAAGAACCACCGCCAGCCTAGTACATAGAAGGTACCCAATAAAATAGTTGTTAATTAATCCCATATACCTGGTATGTAGGTGTAGAAGAGGAGAATGACAAAAGATGAGACTAGAGAGAAGGACAGGAGCCAGGTCATAGCAGGTTTTATTCTACATACCAAGCTAAATATTTCTTTCTCTTTCTTTTTATTTTCTTGGAAGAAATAGAAGTTGAAGGCCATTGAAAAGATAAATGGTGTATTCAGATGTGTATAATTTCTCACAGATTTGACTTATGCATTGATGAGGCAATGGTATGGTAGATAAAGCAGAGGTAATGGAACCAGACATTTAAAAAAATGCAGACTTTATAAGACTTGCAATTTCTTTGAATAAGGAGAAAAGAGGGTGTTGGAAAATCATTTTGATCATGAATTGTTGATTACTTAAAGAGTTCTATTTATTCCCATAATTGATTTAAAAATTAAGTTTTAATGACTGATCATATCTTTTAAAAGGTAGTCATATTTTTTTCACTTATCCAGATATAAGCTTTTCATATTTTACTGAATGTCAGCATTAGGGCTGATTTTAAGAATATATGGGAATTCACATATATATTTTAAACGGATCCAATATCATAATATCCTTCCAAACAACCCCACAAACTCAGCCTGAGCCATAGTTCATTTTCATACCTTTGCATTGATTTAATACTCTATTATTTCCTTTCAAAGAAGAACTATTTCAGTGATTTATGATTGAGGCCAATGGCACTCGCCACTGGCCTCTACATACAATGGCATCTATGATGACAAAATGTTGACAAATTTTCTGATGCCTATTGCTTACATTTTAACTCCTTAATTAATTATTTATTTTCCAAAATTGTAAGGAAACACACAAGCAAAATAATCAAATGCACAAAATTAAAAAAAATGAACTTATCAAAGAAAATTTTATGTTGAAATTGCTGCACAATCCCAATTGCCTTGTCCCTCTCTTGGTCTCACAGGATTTGTTTTAGAGATGATTATGTATTGGCTTTATAATTGAGTGTAGGAGTCAGAGAAGTATAATTCTAGAGCCTCAGAGAGTGCTGTTACAGCAAAGGAGAATTTAGATTCAAACTTGGGGTCTTTGTTTGGGTTCACCCAGCCATCAGTTACTAGTACATGGGCATTCATTGTACAGTTTGGGCCTGAACAGGGACCAGTCTTGTTTGAATATTGTTGTGCCAGTGGTTCTCAACCTTCTGGCCCTTTAAATAGAGTTCCTCATGTTGTGACCCAACCATAAAATTATTTTCGTTGCTACTTCATAACTGTAATGTTGCTACTGTTATGAATCGTAATGTAAATATCTGATATGCAGGATGATCTTAGGCAACCCCTGTGAAAGGGTCGTTGGACCGCCAAAGGGGTTGCGACCCACAGGTTGATAACCGCTGGCTTATACCACGACTTTGAATTGCTATCCCTTATATTACACAATTATGCTTTCTTTGTTTTCATTATTTCCATGACTCAAAAATGTTCCTTCTTTGGTGAGTAGAAAACACAATATTTTCTTAGATCAAAAGTTCATGCCACCCAAAAATTACCCAGTGCATTCACATTCTGTGACTGAGGAACGTGCTTGGTTTTACCTGTAAGGACCAGGTATACCTAAGAGACAGCGGCATCCGGTGACATTGCTGACTCCTGCCACTTTCTTAGATAACCCTTCAGGAGTCATCCAATCTCATCTCCCTCCTCTTCACTAGAAGGGGCAATTTCATAAGTGCTGAGAACCTGTAATGACTTTAAAGTTAGGGCCATAACGGCATTCCTTAAGTACAGTAGTAACCTGGCTTTTTAATAATTTACCCCCACCCTGTTCTAAACCTTATTGTAAACACATATTAATGAAGAAAGCATTTTTCTTTGTATTTTAAAAATATTCTTTATCTTATAATGAAGGTGATATTGACATATTTGGGAGAAAACGGGGGAAAAGGAAATTACTCTGTGTCTCTCTGTTGCCTAACATTTTTCACTCTTATAGTCGAATTGAACTTCTTATCAAGTCTTGAGAAATAAGTTCCCACCTCATTGAACCACTCTGTTCTAGTTTTTACCATTTTCTAGGACTTGGGGCTTGTTCTTTCTGCCTTGAATGTTTTTTCCCCAGAACTGCATAAACATGGTTAATTCATTTCCCAGTGGAAAAGACAATCCAAGACAGCCTTATTTGTCTTACTCTGGGCTATATCCTCAATTCCTCTCTTGTAGTAGGCATTTCCTAAATTTTGGTGGAACAAATGATTCTTAAAACCTGAAGATAACATTTTAGTATCTCTACATTATCTTTTCCTAAAGATACACATTACTAAGAACAATATTTTTACAGTACTGTATACATTTTCACTAACTTGATTTCTTATAATTTAGCATCCAATATTAGCATGTGTTTTTCTACATTGTAAACTCTATATTATGAAGTTTTAGCGGCAATATAGAATTGCCAGAGGAGTTTGTTGCTGCTTTCTACCCTCATCTACCCTCATCACTCCACAGGCCCTCAGCACTTACAATGCACTATGAACATTGTCGATTGGCTGGTATTGAAAAGGTAGCTCCTCTTGAGTTTGTTTCATGTGCCCCTAATTTTCCTGTTTAGACTAGATATTCTTCAGGAGTCCAGAACCATGGTCTCAAAATATATCTGTGTGTGCAGATAGAGTAAATTAAGGGACAATTATAGTCTGGTACAGGCATTGTTGACTATCGTTTACAAAACAAAACCTGGGCCGCTTTGGAGGCCTGAGTTCAAGTTGACCAAGATACCTGGGTTCTTATTCCAGCATTGCTATTAGCTACACAGATAGAAACAATTTTCTGGCTCACCATTTTTATCTGCAATAAAGGAGCTAGAGCAAATTGTATCTGAGGAAACTCACACCCATTAGGTTGGTTACTATCAAATAAACCAGGATACAACAAGTATTGGCAGAAATGTAAAGAATCTTGGGAACTTTTTAGCATGACTGATGAAATGTAAAATGGTACAGACACTATGGAAAGCAGTATGGGGGTTCCTCAAAACATTAAAAATAGAATTATCATATGATCCAATAATCCCACTTTGGAGTATATATTTAAAAAAATGAAAGCAGGATCTCAAAAATAAATTGGGCCAGCCATGTTGATAGCAACGTTATTCAAAATAGCCTAAAGGTGGAAACAACCCAAGTGTCCACATGGATGGATAGAAATCAATTCAGTCTTTCAAAGCGGGGGGGAGGGGGGGATTTTGACACATGTTATAGCATGGATGAACCTTAAGGATATTATGCTAATTGAAATAAACGAGTCACCAAAAGAAAAATACTGTATGATTTCAGTTATATGAAATACCTGAGTAGTCAGTCAAATTCATAGTGACAAAAGTAGAATGGTGGGTAACAGGAGCTGGGTGTAGGAAACGATGGGGCATTCTTGTTTCATGGGTTCAGAGTTTTAATTTTGCAAGATGAAAAAAAATTCTGTAGTTAAAGGTAATGATGGCTGAACAACAATGTGAATGTACTTAATAACAAAATTTTCTGTCATGTGAATTTTTACACAATTAAAAATGATTTTAAAAATTGTATCTCAGGATTCCTCTTGTTAGGATGTTTTGTAATTCCAGAAGCTCTCATAGAAACCATGCCATGAGCTCAGCCAGACAATCTCTCTCCTAAAGGAAAACCTAGTTCTCCGGCAAATGGCCCTCACCTTCAGTCATCTATGCCGCTCAGCTGTCCCAGATGACAGAAGAGATTTATTTCTTCTAATTCTCTCTACCCAGATGACATGTTGCCATGAAAATAAACAAGGCGTTTCTTGTGAATTATTTTTCCTTAGACTTTCAAATTCGAGGTTTAGTTCCCCTTTCCCACTTTGACTAAGACATTTGTGGGCCCTCATCTTCACCACCCACCCAGCAGGATCATGGCTATTTCCGTAGGCATTTTATCCTTGCATCTCAAAGAATCAATCTCTCTTCTTTCTGCTCCTCTTGCACATTCAGTTCCCCTGAGCTGTGTTCAGCTGTCAGCCTCAGAGATGAGCAGCACTGATTCCCCGAGTTATTAGGGAGCACGCGGAGCGTCTCTGCAGCTCTGATACTGACAGTTGAACACACAGGAACAGCTGGCTCAGTGGGGGAAGAAAGGGGAGGGAGGGAGAGCTATTCATTGCAGTGTATTTATAACTTGGCCCCGAAAGCAGGGATGGCGGTATTCAAATAGGAGAGGGTGAAAAGACATTTTATTCTAATTAAAAAGGTAATTAAGTAACACACCGAAGAATTTAAATCAGTGCTCTTGGTTTTTATGACAGTTCTGACGGTAGTGTAACTACCCAGAAACCTTTCTGGAACAACAAATGCTGCTTCCTAAGCTCTGTTGCTTGCTGAGTGGCCAACTATGGATGACAAATTACAGTAAGAATCCCAGGCAGGACTGTTTCAGATAAGTAAAGGTCCCTCTCAAACGAAAACAGTGCATACAGGCATAATATCTCCAGCTAGACAAGGTTAAAATTCTGTGCTCAAATCACCACCACCACCAACACCCCCTACCCACCCCTGGTCCAAGCCGGCCCCCTCAATCTGAGCCTCACATGGAAGATCTAGACTTGCCACAGCCCACTTTTTCTGCTACCTGTTCTAACTCATGGCCTTTCCTTTTTTGCCCCTCACTGGGCAAAAAATATATTCAGATTAAATGCAGTTTTATTGTTATGTACATATTCATTTTTACATTTAATGTTATATCTATCTTTCTGACTATTGATGTCAATATCATGTCCAAGTGCATGACAGTTCGTAACCAAATGCTGGCTAGACTTTGAAAAAGTCTCTTACAGCTTGCCTCAAGGACTTGAAACAATTTATTTGTATCTTGCAAATGATGCTATTTTAATTGGGTGTACTTGTAAACTTCTGATGTTATACAATACCATAAGCATGTTATTTCTTCATTCATTCAATTTTTAATTCAATTCTGTTTATTAGCAACATTGAAATAGTTGTTTTATTTAGATTACTTCTACAACAAATGTATAATTATCTTCAAATTTATCTGAAATAATTGTTCTATATATATAAATAGTCATATACTGAAGGCATATATGCTGGGACTGCCCAGCGGACCCTGAGCGATGGATGAATGATTACTCTGGCACATGTTTCTGTGAAAGAGAGGGATAAGGGACTGCTGGCTAAAGGAACCAGACAGTCCTATTCGCCTGCCTCTGTAGGCTTTTATTGTAACAACAGCTTGAACTAAAATTAACTATTAGATACAATCATCAGGGTAAGCATCCTTGAGAAGACACATACGTCTGTAAGTGTTTTTTAAGCAAGGACATCTAAAGAATAAACATAAAGATTCCAGCTAAACACCTGGGGGCTCAGACTTGTTTGGAAAAGTCAAGGCAGGGTCTGCTGCCTTCGGCAAGGTCCCCCTAGAGGCCTTCGACCTTTCAGAGAATCCTCCTTACAGACTTTTCAACCAAGTCCCGTGCTTACCCTATATATATATATATATATATATATATATATATATATATATATATATATATATATATCTGTAAATAAAAATATAAAACAAATGTATATACATATATACACTGTCAGGTTCAGTATAGTTATATATAAAAAATATTTTATCTTATGCTGTTTAACATAAAAATATGGAAGAATTCTTAATAGGCTAAGATGGTATGACAATAACATCTTAATGTGACTTACCTAAAACCTAAATAAAAACCAATCAAAACATTTGAAAGATAATTATTCCTGTCAAATGATAGTTCTCATTAATTAGCATTTTGGAATGTTCAGGCAACCCAAAAATGTTGAGAGAATGCTTATATATTGTATTTGTTTCTTATAAGAAATGCACCAGAACATACAAGGGTTTTGGGTTGTGATGAATACTGAATTTGTAATTTGATAAAGAAAACAATAATATTAACAATTCCAGTCTCCCCTAAGAGAACTTACATAAAAAAATACAAATGGTCAATTCTTATCATTCATGGTAGCTATATTTTATATATTTCCATGAACACTGATTTAGTGAATATGAAACCATTGCTTCTAAGGGAAATATAGGATTCAGTTCCTGTGAGTCTCTGGTCATAATTTTTCATCAACTGATCAATACATTACCTTGTTTTATCTGTGTTTCTGATTAAAGGTGCCTTGTTTAATATGTATTGTTGATTCAATACCAATAAACTTCCAGTCAACAACACCATAACTTATTCCTGAATGAAGTTTATTTAACATAAGTATTTTCTTCATAAGGCACATTGCAAACTTCTTGGAGTTAGGAACACTAGATTGCACTTCTGCATTAAACAGTGAAATAACCAACATAAGGCACAAAATGTGAAAAACTGGCACTAAATAGACCTTGGAAAAGACACTTGTGTGTAGTCTGAGAGCTGAAACATGGCAAAGCCTTGTTCAACCTCAGCTGGAAACATGCATGCACATTGGGCAACTTAAATTTTTGTCTTTCCTATCCATGAATGCAAATGACTGTGAAACCCTTATGAATACTGGTTTGGGTTAGGAGGGGGGGGCGAATACATTTTAGCAAGTAGGCAAATTTACAAATATGGAATCCATGAAAAATTAGGATCAACCGTACCTTCCTTTTAAGGTTTTGGAAAACTATCAACTTACAATAATGAGCATTATTTTTGTTAATACACTAAACTATTATATGTATCCATTTACAATTATTTTGATTTTATTATAAATGCCAAATGGACAATAAGAGAAGAAAGAATAGAAATATTTGACAAATGAAGATTATTAACCCTAATGAGAATCAAAGCTTTCTTGGCTGTAGTACTGCATACAGAATTGATTCCAACTTCTTTGTCAGTAAGTATGCTGTTTTTCCATTTTCAGGATAGTTAAAATTTTTTTTGAGAAATATAAATGGATTCTTATTTTTGCAGTCTGGGCCAAATGTCTGAATGGCCTCAGTGGACACACTTGAAATACAGAGATTTCAGGGGATTCAAGAAGCTGAATCTCAACATA
Organism: Myotis daubentonii; assembly: GCF_963259705.1. NCBI lineage: Eukaryota > Metazoa > Chordata > Mammalia > Chiroptera > Vespertilionidae > Myotis > Myotis daubentonii. The sequence goes on along the minus strand of NC_081845.1, from coordinate 51,258,794 downwards.
TCTTTAAAATGAGCAATTTCACATAGTCTATATGTTTAATAGATAACTTTTTATGATTTTTAAAGATAAATTTGTAATGTCTTTGTCAAATGTTTAATAAATCAACATAAAAATTTCTGAAATGATAAAATATGGGTAGTTACAATATTAAAAACTAGAAGCCTGGTGCACGAATTCGTGCACCAGCGGTGTCCCTCAGCCTGGCCTGCGACCTCCTGTAATCCGGGACCCCTCAGGGATGTCGGACTGCCAGGGATGGGGCCAATATCGGCAGTCTGACATCCCCTGAGAAATGTAGTAGTGCACCAAGCGGCAGGCGGCCGGAGAGGGCCCAAGCCCAGGCGGGGTACTGCACCACTCCAGCTCATCTCGGCCCTGCTGTGCCTGCCACTGCTGCTTGTAGTGCTGCTGCGGAGGCCGGAGAGCATCACGCCACCACAGCTGCGCTAGCCAGCCATGAATGAGTCCAGTGTCTGGCACCCGTTGGTCACTGAGCAGCGCTCCTGCTGTGGGAGCACACTGACCACCAGGGGCAGCTCCTGTGTTGAGCATTCTGCTCCCTGGTGGTCAGGGTGGGTCATAGTGACCAGTCGAACAGTCATTCGGTCGTTCGGTCCATTCAGTCTCTTAGGCTTTTATATATACAGATATTTTTCAATGATTGGGCTTTATTAAAATCCTTTGATTCCCAAGTAAAGACTGTAAGATATGGTTCAATATCCTTTATTTATAAAACTATTTTAATCTTTAATTTTGTGGTCATAAGTAAAATATATGTAGTGCTTGCTGAAAAAAGCTACTTTACTTGTAGTGTCCAAAAGTGTATATAATTAGAATAATGTTACCTTTGGGAAATCTGCCTTAATTTAGTTTTATTGAATATTTCTATGGGTTATAGTATATGGGCTATTGTAAAATTGCCCGTGGCTTTTGCTTTATAGGCCACCATTTTAACTAAATGTTACTTTGGAGGAAAATAGTGTTCATATTTTTTTGGCTTTTTTTTTCAGTAATTCTGTATTGTAGGCAGTTTCCATACCTATAAATTCAATCAATCATGGATCAAAAATATATTTTTAGAAAATCATAGTGTTGATGACATATACTATGTAGTTAGGCCTATGATGGTACACTTGTACTGAACATATGCAGACTTTTTAATCTTGTCATTATTTCATTAACAATACAGTATAGTATCTATTTACAAAGCATTTATATTGTATTAGATATTATAAAGTAATCTAGAGATGAGTTAAATTATATGGGAGGATACATAGGTTATATGCAAATACTGCATCCTTTAATATAAGGCACTTGAGCATCCTCAAATTTTGGTATCTGAAATGGGTCCTGGACCCAATCTCCTGCAGATACTAAGCAATGACTATATTTGTGCCCTTAAAGA